>NW_010544040.1:0-5128 GCF_000687285.1 Phaethon lepturus | reverse complement strand
TATCTATTCCACCAGCCCAGTATGCCACTCTCCTTGGTATCGAGTGGGGATCATTCAGTGGTGCTGGGCCAGCATTTAAAAAGACACTAGGACCCCAAAATCCATTGGCTTCATCGCCACTTAGTAAGATCCTATCTCCCCCAGTTAAGCACCCCACAAATATTCAGTCTCAGTTTCGCCTGGCTTACGGCCATAGCGATCTTGTAAATTAGCTAACTGGGTTGGATCAAATGGGATAGTTTTTTGGGTGCGATCTCCGGCACCACCCCGAGGTCCTGTTGTTTCTTCTGTTTTTATAATAGGTCTGACCTAGTGGACAGGGGAATTTGGAAGAGTTAAGGAATCAGTTTTGTCTGGTTCGTTATCGTCAGAGTCGTCCCATATGTCTCCATCCCATTCTTCAGGAGACACTATTAATTTTCTAATATGTATAATGTTGGGGGGATTGGGGGCCTGCATATGCATAATTTCAATCTTTTCCTCTAACTTTTGTTTTCTCTCTCTTTCATCCTGTAACTGTGTCTGTTGCTGATCAGTCTTTAAAGATAGTAGTACCAATTCAGCTGTTTTTCTGCCTTCTATCTCTTCCTTCAGATCTTGCTCTCTCTTGTTGTTATTTTTGCTATCCTGACAAGCAGCTTCTAAACAGGTGTCTACCATTTTGCAAATAATTCCTTTTCCTTTTCCATCTTTTATATGACCTCTGGCCTCATTTGACTGCTTTTCCACAGATTCCCAATTATTCCAATTTTCATGAGCCCAATCTGAGAATTTAGGAATTGGATTTATTCCATGTTTTTGTAAGTAATCAGTGATACTACTTGCCATCCTGCCAACTATGCCAATTTGTCACGAATGGATCATTTAGGCCGCTTAAAGAAGCACCGCCAAAGATATCAAAAAGCAAATTATTTTAATATAAATTTGTAAAAAGCGTGACTTAACAGAATTCGATGGCGAGGTTCACTCTATTACTTATTCAACATGGAAAAGATATACAGAGAGAGACTAAATTAAAATTAAATTGGAATGATGTACTCATGTATCGAATCGAGTTGATGTGCATATTGAGGAGAGAAAGTAGGGGAGACCCTCCCGTTGAGTCACGAGGTTCAGAGTGGACCCCCTTGCTTTCTAAACTCCTTCTCAGAGAGGAGTCTAGGTGCGGCTGAATCCACTCCTAGTCCCAGACTTGGTCAACGGTTCATGACTAAAGGGATAGGGCATCGGGGATTCTGGTGTAGTGATATATCTTGTGCTTGGTGTAACTCCAATACAAAATAACAGTGATCAAATTCACTAACGATATTGAGATAAAATCACAGTATCAAATCATATAAAACTTAGCAGCATAATCAATTTAAACTTACTAAGATTCCTTAATCACACCCACATATAGGTGTAGAGATAGAGACACATAAAGAGATATAAAGAAAAAGAGATAGATATGTATAGATGGGGGAGAGAATCAGGGGAAAAAACTCGTGGGTTGAGATAACAGTTTAATAGCACAGCAAAGGAAGAGGAAATAATAACAACAACAAAAATATTACTGACGAAGGAATATACAAAACCAAGTGATGCACAATGCAACAATTGCTCACCACCTAGTGATCAATAGCCCATCCCCAAGCAGCGATTCCCATCCCCCAGCCAACTCCAGTTTTATATACTGAGCATGACATTATATGGTAGGGAATATCTCTTTGGCCAGTCTGGGTCAGCTGTCCTGGCTATACGTCCTCCCAGCTTCTTGTGCACCTTCTCACTGGCAGAGCATGGGAATCTGAAAAGTCCTTGACTTAGTATAAGCACTACAACTACTTAGCCACAACTAAAACTTCAGTGTGTTATCAACATTACTCCCATACCAACTCCAAAGCATAGCACTATACCAGCTATTAGGAAGAAAATTAACTCTATCCCAGATGAAACCGGGACATAGGGTTTCATCCTATCACCAGCCCAGTTCTGCATTAATTATGTATGGAACTGCCTAGGCAGGCTGCAATCAATGCAGCTGGGAATCTTTCACTATATCTCCTTTTGTGCTGAATTTGTATTCCGTAGGTTCCTTGTGTTCCCAACACCAACCTAAACTGAGATCATGTCTGAGAACTAGCAGATACAGGCTCATGGAAATGATACTGCAAGGCAGAAAAAGTGCAGAGCAACTCCTGGAAGTTTGCATACCTATTCTTCACTGGCTTATTAACTCAAGATCTTATTAAATATCACTGCTTGGAGACCACCCAGGGATAGCAATGACTCAGAGTACTCCCTGAGTTAAAAGTTTTGGTACTTGACCTAATTCTTAAAAAAAAAATATGACATCAGTTGAATTCCTAACCTTACGTTGCTCACTAGCAACAGAACGCTTGTGGCTCTCAAAAAGCTTTGGCTCTTTAAAACGTAATAATCCAGCTTGTCAACCGAGTAACTGCTACTTCCAACAGTCCTGGTTGTAAGGTTAACTAGGCCTCTGTATGCATGTATGAAGTTTCCAGGTTAGCAATGGGATCCACATGTGCTGAGGTGACACATCCTCAGCAGCAGCGTGGCAGCAGCTCACTTCTCTCCAGGCAGTTTGGGTTCTCTTCAGAGAACCCAGTAGTTGTTTCAGTTACTGCAAACTTGTCACCTTTTAAAGTGTGGGAATCAACCACAGGTCAGGCTGATTGGGTGCTACCTAAACCACTTCTGCTTAGTGAGAAGTACATTCCACCACAACTCCTGTTCAGAAGGCAACTACTAGCCTTTAAGAATGTACTTATAATTTTTTTCTGTTTTATTTGGTAGAGATCAGTGACATATTTCCTTTAACCACCTTTAAGAACAAATCACCATCTGAAAAGCCTGCCCTTTATATTTTTATGAATGAAAAGTTATGCATGTCCCACAATACAGAAGTTACTATGAAGGCTACTCAGTGCTTCTTGATAATGTGATTTAGAAAAACTGCTATTTCCTTGCAAGTTTTTGTTCCTATAAGTTTTTTGGCAATATATAATAACTCTTGAGAGCTGATGGCATAGTGTTTCTGCTGCATGAAAAGAGGCCTATCAGAAATTTGATTGTAGCTGAGTGATTTTCAGATGTTTGCAGCCAGCTCAGAAATGTTACATTTACCTAATATCTGCTTTAAATCATACCAGCTTATCCCTCCGCTATCTGAGAACAGCCAGGCTAATACTGCTTCAAAGACCTTGGCCTGTACAGTAATGTACCTGAAATACTATGACTCTGACCCTTTGGCTGATGGGAAATTTTAAATCCATGTTTAAATCTCTTAAGCCTGGAGATATAGATATACACATATACACACACTGTTGCATCTTCATTGTTTAGATTTTTCCTTCATGAAGTACTGAAGGCAAAATTGGATTCCTGCTTACATTCATCCACTGAAATTTTATTTCTGAATACCTAAAAGAAAAAGACTATATTTCCTCCACCAACGTATTCTTTGCTTGCTTGGCCACTTCTACATGGAGTATATTCAAATCTTCCAGGTCATTTCACAGGCTTTGGTCTGATGCCCAGATTTACAGTAATAGAAAAGAAAGTTGTTCTCTGAGATGTACAGCATACATCACATTTTTTTTATGATCTTTAACATGATCTTTAACATGTACGGCAAAGACAAGAGCACGATGCAAATCAAATAAACTGATATCGTGACCTGCAACCATTATTATCTCGAGCCTTTTGCCCCACGTTGGGCGCCAAAAAGGACTGTCATGGTTTAGCCCCAGATGGCAACTAAGCACCACGCAGCCGCTCACTCATTCCCCCCTCCCCCAGTGGGACGGGGAAGAGAATTGGGAAAAAACTCGTGGGTTGAGATAAAAACAGTTTAATAGGACAGCAAGGGAGAAGGAAACAACAATGATAACAACAATAATAATACCGACAAAGGAATGTACAAGAACAAGTGATGCCCAATACAGCAATTGGGCACCACTCAGTGATCGATACCCCGTCCCCGAGCAGCGATTCCCCCCCTCCTCGGCTAACTCCAGTTTATGTACTGGGCATGACATTGTATGGTAGGGAATGTCTCTTTGGCCAGCCTGGGTCAGCTGTCCTGGCTGTGTCCCCTCCCAGGTTCCTGTGCACCCCCAGACTTCTTTCTAGCAGGCCAGCATAAGAAGCTGGACTGTCCTTGACTACTTAGCAACAGCTCAAAACATCAGCACCTTATCAATATTTTCTCATCCCAAATCCAAAACATATCCTCATGCTAGCTTCTGTGAAGAAAACCAGCTCTATCCTGGCTGAAACCAGGACAGTAAGAAATATGTTTTTCTTTTATACAAGCAGAGAAATGGAATATCCCTAAGAGCACCAAGAAACTGGCCATTGGCCTTAGAATCACAGGTGATTAATCATTCATTTCAGACATGCTTATGAGAGTTGTCTATGCTGGCTTACTGTAACCTATGTGCTCTGCAATACACTTGGAAACCTCCAAGAGCACTGCAGGCATTGCCAATCCTTAAGTAGGACAGGCCAACAGGAGCATAAAATGCCATGTCTCAGCACAATCAGTTAACTTCAGTTATAAAATTACAGAATTGCCCCAAACAACTATTTTAGGACATGCCCTCATGTCCAGGTCTTGTCACAGATGCTGTACTCTTTTGCAGCCTAACCACAAGTGCAAACTTCAGTGGAATTTCAATTTTTTTGACCATGGGAAGGTTTACCCAGCACCGGGCCTGCTGGCAGCAGATGGAGTTCAGCTACCTCCAAGGAGGAAAAGGATTCTCGCTTATGAGTTGGTGGGGCTCATCAGGAGGGCTTTAAACTAGGTTTGAAGGGGGAAGGGGATAAAACCAGGATCACTAGAGAGAAGCCTAGGAGTGGCATGCCAGTGTTGGGGGCAAAATTGATAGCCCAGCTCCAGTGCATCTATACCAATGCACACAGCATGGGCAGCAAACACATTTATACCAATGAAGAGAGCTTGGGCAGCAAACGGGAGGAGCTGGAAGCCATTGTGCAGCAGGACAGCTATGACTTAGTTGCCATCACAGAAACATGGTGGGATGACTCTCATGACTGGAGTGCTGCAATGGATGCCTATAAACTCTACAGAAGGGATAGGCATGGAAGGAGAGGCGGT
>NW_010544039.1:0-41753 GCF_000687285.1 Phaethon lepturus | reverse complement strand
CCATGATCTTCCCCAGTATGGAGGTCAGGCTCCCCTGTTGCTCACTAGACCTTTAGAAAACATGGATGAAATAAAAATCTGGGAGAAAGAAGCTGGCAGGGGCTGGAGGAAACTCATTGTCTGCACTCACTCCCAGTGACTCACTAACGGAACATACATATAAGGTAATTGGGCACTGATGATAAAAGGAGTTAAAAATTACAGACATAAATGTCTGGATTAAAAAGTAATGAAAACTAGAGTTAGATACAACTGCTCACTTTGGTAACTAACCTGCCAAGGCTATAACTTTTGTCCCGGTGGAGAGATGGCTTAGATCCCATTTCTAGCCTGGTAGAGTTACAAACCTGAAGCTTGTTACCAAGGCTGAACAGTCTGTTTTTCCCCTTTCCAGATTCCGGCCAGCATAACTTTGGAGGCAAAGAAGGAAACTTTTCTCTGTCAGTATTTAAAACAGTGGCTGGCTGAAGCTGCTCAGACGCCTGGAATGCAAAGGCTAGCCTGTGAGGAAACGCGCTGGCGAGTGCAGGTGCAATGCTCTTTTTCTCTGCAATTTCTCACACGGATGACACCACAAATATGCAGTATCTAAACATCTAAAATACACATGCACCACGAATTAGGAGAAGTGGGCAGACCAGATGCAGTTAGCTACTACTTTGCTACAGCACTCTGAAAGTGTCTGTGTAGAAATGAGCCTCCTGGTTTAATACAGCAACGCAAAAATAAGTCTGGCAGCAGCTCACTTCAGCCTTCTATTATATGTTTCCTTGTCACATGTTTACCAGCATTAAATAACAAGGTGACATATCAAAACTGTATTCAAAAGGGAGTATTTTCTTTCACTTTCCGGTTTCTCAAATGTCTTCCAAAGCAAATGATAGAGCTGGCATTACTTTCCAAGGCTTGACACTCCCAAAGAAAATATTCAGCAATCATCTTAAACATAGTCTCACTGCACATCATCAGTCAGAATCTTCCTGACTCTCAACTCTGATGAAATGTAGGGTGTTTTTTCCAGGAGAGGTGGTGTCACTATAGCGCATTAAAGAAACGTCACTGTATAGAGTTATAATTTTTTTTTCTTAAAAAAAATTCTAACATGATTTTATATTAATTTGGTTTTGTTATTTTATGACAAGCTTTGAAATAGAAATGTACATATGTATTCATATTTTTATTATTATAATTCCTTGCTATACTTATTTTGGTATGATCAGATGACATTTTCTATTCTTGTCTAATAACAAAATTTTTGCTTTCAGAGAAAAGCTGAAAAGCCAGAATGCTACTTTTCCTTTTCCCTTGCCCATATACACACAAAAAGCTAGAAACAAGATTTTCAAGCCAGCTTTGTTATTTTTGGAACCTGGCACAAGATTTTTGAATGCTTGCCATGCATACTGTACATAATCTGGCTAGACCCATAGAGGCAGGGGGCATGTTAGGTTTTATTCTATTCTTCTTACACAGAAGACTTCTTATAGGGGAAATAAAAATAAGGAAACATGCTTGGGATATCTGAGGATGCAGAAACTGCAAAACAATATTAAAGCAAGCACTTGAGTAGAACCAATAGTCTGCCTGTCTGTCTGCACACCCAGAGTGTGTTCAATGCATATTGTGCCAATGTAATTGAAGAAGTCATATGTAGTAATGTGTACACTACACTTTTGCAGATATAGGATAGGGCTAGGCCTTTCTCAGTGCATTTTGCAATATTTTTGTGATTTGTTATTATCATGTCTCCTTTTACCCTGGCCTGCCTGTGCTTCATTGGTTACTTATAGCGATCACATTTCTGAGTAACTGTGTGGAACAGAATTTTTATGTCTACAACACACAAACACACAAATATTTCTATTAGCCAAAAGATATGTCAGGACAGACATTAGAACAAAAGGAGCTCTTCATATTTCAAACAGAAAAAAATAGCCTTAATCAAAACTGGAAACCTACTAAGTGGTCAAAACTTCAAGCAAACTTTGACAGTAATGTCTCAGCACAGCTTTTACATATGGATCTCTTGAAAGTCCACTATTTTCTAGCATCCCCATTTAAATATCTCAGTAATATTTCTTTTCAGTTGAGCTATTATTAGCTGGGAGCTATCTGAACCTTTCTTTCAAGCACTGACCACTGGTAAGTTCACTGGTAAGTGAACAAGAGTTAAGATTTGAGTTTGACACTGCAATGACATGTTTCAATTCAGATGTGCTAATTACTATTCACCTTGCTAATGTATGATTTGAAATAGCCCCATGACTTCATGATACTAATGAAGGAAATCTAAAAAGACGGTAAAGAAAGGCTTTTCCCTTGATAAATTAGGAGACTGAGAGTTTATTTGTTGAGGGGTTGGTCCCTGCTCTTTACTTCAAATGCCCCATAGTTCTTTAATTGTAAATCTCTTGCAGCAGAACTGACAAAATCTGGAAACTACCTGATGCTTTCTGCCAGATTCAAAACTGATGTCTTAGTTTTTTGCTGGGTCAAAATACTTTCGCATCATTCATGAAACATTAAAATGTAAAGAAGATTAAACAGAATTAATATTGAACAACAGTCTTCCAAAATGTACTACCATGTTTTCGGCTACATAATTAAAATGGTTCTGTAACTTACATGCTACAGACATTTCCCACATTGAGTACATAAGTAAATATACAACTAAAGACAAATTTATGCATGTCTTCTACAGTATTCAATCTCTGCTCAATATTTTGGGGACTAAGATTCACACACATGAAGGGTGCTAGAAAAGCTGCCAAACTTTTCATTTCCATATCTGGAAATGTGTTTTCTGCAGCAGATCAGGCTCTCTATTAATGTAGACAGTTACACACCCTCATGCAGTAATGACTAATACTAAAGTTTTATCTTTAAATGAACTGTAGGACTTTGTGCTTCTAAACAGAGGAACACATTTTCCCACACTACAATTTGATGCAGTTTCAAAAAAGCTATCCTGATTTACACCGGTTTACAGTACATCCTACACAATCTGTAATATCTAAAAGAGTAGTAACTGAAGTGGTAACTGAAGTGGTAAATAGCATCACTAAAAGAAAATCCCCAAGCTCCTTGTGCCATTTACGCAATTCAAGACTGCTTATCATTTCTAATCAATATGGGTTGATACAACTGTATTCTAAAAGAATATATTGTATTCTAAAAAGAATTAGTGTCTGTTTAACTCTCTTCATTAAAATTTAGACAAAAACTAAATATCCTTGGCTTTCACTCTCCATGTGGCTAGAGTGTAGAAAAATATGCAGGAGTGCATCTCCTAAGTCACCACTGTTGGCATGCTTACGCACTACTGTCCTGGCTATGTTAGAAGCAAAGTGCTTTGCACATACTAAAACATTTGCTTCTGAGCAGGACTGACTGGCCAGAGATGAGCACCCTGTTAATGCAGTTCTGTTTGTTTAGAAGTCAAGTGGCCATAGGTGATTCTGGTGGTAATGTACAAGTACAGCCATCGTGTAAGCCAATTGGTTTATTTTGTCTGAATGAGAGGACAGGAATACTGCCATAGCTAGAGAAATATCAGTTTTGCCTTCTGATTTTCCTCAATGATACTTACATTAAAAGAAACATCAAACAGACTCATCTTCATAAAAGCAGTGTACAACAGATTGTGTTTGTTTGTTGGCTCTCTTGGACCAGTTTTCTATTTCCTCCCATTTCCAGATGGGCTTTTTTGATCCATGGAGGGAAGGAAAGGGAGAAGAGTGTCTGTAACTGCACTGCTTCATGCATTCATTTATGGAGTGTAAACTGATCAAAGCTAATAACTAAATCTATACTAAGGAATGCAAACATGAGGCTCCCATCTCACCCTAAAGTGAGGATCCTCTAAAAGAGCCTTAAATATGCATCCCTATTTAGATGTGATGATGATACAACTTACAGAACATAGCCTGAAACAAACCAGCATTTATTTTATTCCGTATTAGAGAAAGGGAGTGTATGCTGAAGGATATTATATGAAATACTCACATGTAACCTCGAAACCTACTTAAGTCATTGTTTGGCTTCTCACATTCAATGACACTGGTGAACTTCAAGGGGTCAAATTCCGAGTCCTGGAATAACAAAAGTGTTAATTACTTAGGGCAAAGACTTGCAAATTATAGCCAAAAACACCTTCTTTTCTAGTTTTCATAATATATTAAAGTTTGTTTTTTTTCAAAGGCAATCAGATGAATGACAATGACCACTGGCAGTGAAAATCAAAGGGAACTGGGCACCAAAATTCCTTAGATGTCTTCCAAAATCTCCCTTACAAGGATGACTTTTTTGTTCTGCAGGTGGAAGAATGTGAGTTCCTAAAAGCATTAGATAAAAGATAGCAATCCAAGAAGTCAAATGAATTTAGTCTGGAGTGGAAAAATGAAATTTATCTGGGAAGGCTCAAAATATTCAATAGTATCACTATACTTCATGTTCAGTGAAGCTACTGAAAATCTAGGACAACATAAGTAAATATACTGCCAATTATGAAAAAGCTAACGTAAGCTTTTGAAATATTAGCAAGATTTCTTAATTGCTTTATGGCAACCCATAAATTAATATACTACAGGAAATCACACACATAGCAGAATAACTTTTTCCTAATTAACAGTTAAAAACGTTCTTGATTCTCTAGCTCATTAGTCTGAAGCTGGTATTTTTGCTGACTGTATATGTTTACCTGTAGTTAGCACCTTGTTGTGTCTGAGGAAAAACATCCTATCACAGCATAATTACTTGATTTTGTTAAATAAAAATCAAAGTTCTCCCTTCTTTCCCAGGCCAAACAAACTATGCAGTGAAATCAGATACCCAGTCCTCGTGCTGCTGAAAAGACTGTCTCCATCAATGAGGATTACCTTTAGAAAACTGCTTTGCACACTACTTGAATGAAAGAACCAATTGTGAATTATCATATTATTAAGCTTTCAACACTGATAACGCTGCAAATATTATGTTTTATAATGGTCCTGCTCAGCAGCTGTAGAGTCCAACCACTGTTTTCTAGAACACACTATGGGAACAGCTGACTGAGAATCAGTAACCAAGGGACAGCCAGCTTCTCTGAAACACACAGGTGTCTCTGTTTTTTGATATTGACTCTACATTGAAGAGGCGAAAGAAACTAGATTTTAAATATGACATAAAAGGAACTAAAGGATATGTCAGCATCACCATCAACGCCCTCCTTCATTTTGCTACCAGTCGAAAGTTCTGGAAGAAAGACAGACTGACAGTATATAGGAGACGATTCAAACCACCCACACCTGATACTTTTGGAAACCTTTCCTGTATTTTCAAGAAACAAGAGATGATAAAGAGAATCATGAAGATCGGCTGTCACTTAGAGACAGCTACAGCCCACTGGAGGAAAGAATCACTTTTATATGCAGAATTCAGCTTGTAAACAAGGGTGAAAAAAAAAGAGTAAAAACAAAGGATGGCTCTCAGCAAAGAAGGAGATTTCTATGCTAAGAATCAGACTCCCTAAATTACGTCAAATTTGGCAGTCAAGTACCTGAGCCTTAGCAAGACATCCAGATGACCTTCTCAGCAACAAATACTGTTTGTATTTAATCTCATTAGATATTTTTCCTAGTCAGCCTTAAATTTCTCTAGGTGACTGAAATTTGATGCTGGGAATGCTTGGAAGTACCTAGTTCTACAGAGGCACCTAAGACACCATTAGGCTGTAGAATGGGGCAGATATTGTAAAGCCACATGTTCACCCCCTTTAACCGTCGTTCCTCAGCTGCTCACTTCACACAGGCCCAGACACCAGCAGTCACAACGAAGGAATCACTGACTAGAACAGACATCACAAAGCTTTCAGGCCTTGACATCTGAGATGTGTTACTACAGCCTGTGTCCTTGGCTCTAGCAGTCAAAGGTTCCTGTTACAGAGACACTGTACCAGCAGCCAGTGCTACCTGGCAGCTGGCTTTACTTGAGCTTGTTGGAGAAGGTGAAGTTCTCCCAAGTCACACCAAAGCTTGTTGTTCTGGGGAAGCCTGCGTTGTCTATGTAAGACCTGCTCTGCTACCCCAGAACATGATCTTTTCCTTCCTTGCCCCAGTATGCTCCTTGGCAGGAAAAAAAAAAAAATAGTACATGAAAAAAAAATCTACAAACATTGCTCAAGTTGTTTCAATAATATTCTGTCTGTCTGCCTAAGTACTGTGTTAAAGAAAAGTCACCACTGTAGCTTAAACTGCATTTGTAAATCTGAAGGAAAAGAACAGACTGGAAAGGGAAACATTTTTTGTCTTTTTATTATCACATACTATATATAATACAGTTAATTTTGCACAAATTTTCATTCAGTGGTTTTAAAAAACCAGAAATCTTAACATCTTTGATGAATGCCCTGAGGGAATCCTAGAGACACCTAATAACAAAACCCAATATAATGAAATGCAGGATTTCTATGGCTGCTGAATCTGGCAGAGAGAAAATGGTTTCAGTGCTGTGCAGACACAATAACTTCCAGAGCAACTGGATGTTTGCAGACTGAATTCCCTTTCTGCTAAGAAAGCCTGCCAGAAAAGCCAACAACTTTACAAATAAGAAGAAAAAAATCTACTTAAAATCTAGAGCTAAAGTCTTCATAAAAAAGAAAGATCTTGTAAAGATCAGAGAAGAACCTACCTGACTTCCCCATCACTACCATGCAACACAGTCTTTCTCCCTCCTCTGTTTGTTGGATTCTTTTCATTTATGACTCAGTTGTGGAACTAAAAGTCCTTTATCGTTAAATCTAACCGTCTGTGTATTTGTGCTCTGTTACAATTAACTTGAAATATGTGATTATGGTCTTTAACCAGATAATATCTGTGAGGAGAGAAAATCCAATTATAGTATAGTAGTTTACGTAAGGAAACAAAGCTGATGAATTCTGATTTATGGCAAAAGCTCTTTGGTCTATTAATAAATCAAATAGCTCCATCTCTTCCTCATGAAATGGAAAGGCAGGTATACATGGATGACACTGTTTTGATGTGAAAATGCCTTTTGGTAAATGAATGAACAAATATGTTAAACTGCGTGTGTGTGACTGCTTTCAGTGATTATAAAGAAGCACAAAGTTAACATAAGATTTCACAATGAGCAAAGTTTTGTTCCTTTTTATGCTGATACCTACAGTTCAGCAGCCAATGAAACATAAACTGTGATGTTCTCCTGTGCTAAGAGATAACAGAAGGAGAGCTAGACAGAAGTTAAAGCAGAAAGTGTTGCTTTTACAGTGCACAGGTCATGATTTGTGCAGTTTTCTGGGTAAAAAGTCCATGAAAAATTAAATTCTCCACCTATAACTTTAATTTTTCTCTTACAATGAATTTCTGCATCACTGTTACGACACAGAAAACAAAATTAAAATATGGTCAAAAATAGAACTTCCCCAGACTTTTGTACAGCAGTTATCTGATATGCCTGATTTTCAGTGTCTTACTTCCCGCTTACAGAACTGCTGGGCATTAAAGCTGTCCCAGCCTCAACAGGGCTGGGGGAAAAAAAAAAAAGAAAAGCTCCATGCCTAGACTGATTACAATCTGAATTGAGGCTTTCCAGTGCCTAACTTCCCTACAAACTTGACTTATTTTGTGTTTTCATGGCCTCCCAGTGCACATCAACAAGACCAGGTCACTCACAAATAGCAGCTGGAGGCATTTTTTCTTTTCTGAAGGTATGTAACGGTGTCATATTTATTATACGGTACCTCTGCATGTCTCCCAAACTTGTGCCTTGTGCACTGCTGATTTGAACAACTCACTTTCTGGTTGATACAAGCCTGACAGAGACTCACTGAATGCAAATAAGTTCCCTAGAGTATTTCACAAAACTGTTGGATGGCAAAGGCCAGAGCTAAATTCTCTTCAGGTCAGTCAGATTTTTCTGTTAAACAACCTGTTCTCCCTTTGCCACAATGTAAATTTTAATTGCCATCACTAATTAGAGTCCTCTAAAACCTCGATAAGGCAAAATAACTGCGCTTATGCTTAAGGCAAAGTTCTTACCACTAGGTAGTGCTTAATGTGGAGCACAGACTGGTCATTGTTAAGACATTACAGAAAAACTGTGCTCAAAAGGATACATGAAAATCACTTGGAGAAACAAGAAATCTAAAAGAAGGGACAGAAATTATACTAGTTCAGTGAGTGCTGACTTTGAAAAAAGCCAATATGAGCACTACGTATGTCAAAGTCTAAGCAAAATCAAGCACATCCAATTACTTTAAGACAGAAAACTAGAAAAAGTCACCAGAAGTCAAAAGTTTTGACTCCTGCATTAACACTCTAAGGTTGCATACTATCATATTCCCACTTTTCCTCTCTCTCTTCAGGCCAATTGATCTCAAATTCTCTTCGAAAGAGCATCAGTATGAGAGATGGATGATATTTAGGAGTCTAGAAACACAGATTTGGCTCCCACAAAGCTGAAAAAGAAACTGAATATTTGTTTCACTTTGTTTTGAGCAAATGGGACCAGTGTGAACTCCTCTGCCCATGCTAGTGTGCCCAGCAGTGTGCCCAGGTGGTCAAGAAGGCCGACAGCATCCTGGCCAGCAGGAGTAGGGAAATGATTGTGCCCCTGTACTCAGCACTGGTGAGGTCACACCTCGACTCCTGTGTTCAGTTTTTGGCCCCTCCCTACAAGAAGGACATTGAGGTGCTGGAGCATGTCCAGAGAAGGGCAACAAAGCTGGTGAAGGGTCTAGACCCTTGTAGACCTTCTAGCCCTCAAGTCCTATGAGGAGCAGCTGAGGGAACTGGGGTTGTTCAGTCTGGAGAAAAGGCGGCGGGAGAGCCTAAGGAAGGGGAGACCTTATCACTCTCTACAACTACCTGAAAGGGGGTTGTAGTGAGGTGGGTGTTGGTCTGTTCTCCCAAGTAACAAGTGATAAGACGAGAGGAAATGGCCTCAAGTTGCGCCAGGGGAGGTTTAGATTGGATATTAGGAAAAATTTCTTCACCGAGAGGGTGGTCAGGCATTGACACAGGCTGCCCAGGGAGGCAGTTGAGTCACCCCCTGGAGGTATTTAAAAGACGTGCAGATGTGGTGCTTAGGGACATGGTTTAGTGGTGGACTTGGCAGTGCTAGGTTAACAGTTGGACTTGATGATCTTAAAGGTCTTTTCCAACCTAAACGATTCTATAATTCTATGATTCCATTCACACTATCTTAGCACTTGCAGGCTCTAAATAATGAATACCTTAATTCCTTTCCAAATGTTAGGTATTGCCCCCGCTTTTTTGACACGGTAAGCATGGATATAAGCATCACCCATACGGGGTCCGATGTGCTTCTCTGTCCATCTTTCAGACGAATGCTGTTCCTTGTGTTGGGTTTGAATTTCTCATCACCATCATGGTATCACAGCAGTGACACTCTACAACAGGGCTCCCAAGCTGTACGGCCTGCACACTGGCAATAGGATGCAAGTTGCTTCAAAGAGTAAAACCACAAAATATGTGTGGTTGCCTTTGCTCTGTAGAATGTAGGGAATGGCTGGATGGTTGGGAAATGCTGTGTAAAAAACCAAATGACCACAGGCCTGCACACAGAGGATGAGAAGGTAAAACTGGCGGCATGCCTTTTCCAATGCTGCATGGCCTAGGTAAACACCAGGAACCTGTTGCTGTGACCACCATGGCACAATGCAATTCTTTTTCTGTGACTAAGTCCTAACAAGGTCTTGAAAGATGTGAAACAGAGGTTTCAATCATTTCTTCCCATACAGTTTGAGTGTTTCAGAAACACAGAAATAAATACATACATCCTTTTGTCAACCACGAATGCACAGAAACATTCAGGGATATCCTCATATTGTGGTTGCTCATACCCTGCATTCAGAAGCCTTCAGTGACTAAATGTTACCACTCCACTCTAGCGGTAAGAATTCTTTCTCACCAATAATATTTTAAAAACAGGTCTTGAAAGTGTCTGATGAAATGATGAAATGATGCACAGGATACATCAGAGGAGTGAAGACCACTTCTTGCTTCACTCTTCTGCCATATTATGTCATATCAAAACGAAAAAAAGAAAAAATAGAGAGAAAAAAAAGAAGGGAATTAGTTCAATAATAAGAATCTGACTTTCCTCAAATACCTGACTTCACATTCTGATTTTGCCAAAACAGCATTTATTCACTGCTTTCCTTTAAAAAAGTGCTGACTTTTTAGGAACTTGTGTAAGTATTTCTGACAGGTTGAAATTTGTCAAAAGGACACACAGTGATACTTACATTAGGTAGTTAATGTACTCAGGGACTCCACAGAATATATTTAAGTTCTTCAGGAGTTGCCTTGCTAGGAAAATGTTTAGCACCCTACCCATAAATCCTACTTCATCCAATTTCTTAAAACTTAGGGAAATTCACTCTTACTCTGAGAAAGGCTTATTTTCCTTATGGAAGCAAACTTAGTTAGATTGCAAAAATCTGCTAAATATTTATCCCTTCAAAGCTGGATTTCAAATTAAAGTTAAATTGCAGACGTAGAGGGGTTTGTGACTAGGCTTTAACAACGGTCTACCTATTAAACCTGTTAAAGAATTCAATTTAAAACAATAACTTAGGTCTGCAGTTGTCTCTGAGGGAAGCACAAACGTACACAGAAGAAGAAAACATAATGGAAAGGTGTTTTCTTTAAAATAACCCCCTGTCCCTTATCTCTCATGTGACTATTGATGTATCACCCTCTGAAAAACTTGTATCCTAAAAAGGCAAAATGTTGAGAGGAAGAAAATGTTACAATGCCTCTTTTAGAAAGTGGGAAACCAACAGATAGATGGCTGAAGGAACTATATAGAGATCTGTCATAAAACAAGACTGAATTTCGTGCTCTCCAACACGTCTTTGGAGCTTCAGCTGTAATATCATTCTGAATCTCTACAGTGAAATGACAACCTTTCTGACTCTGCTGGCGACCTCAAGAAACTGTCATAGCTCAAGAAGCAAAACATGCTGCTCTGCCAAATGAGTTAGTTTGTCAAATTGTCAAATGAGTTTGACAATTACACAGTGTTCAAACAACATATTCCCCTTCATTAAATGCATGTTGTATGGGTGATTTAATGGCCTACTAGTGACGTTAATAATGCATAGTTATTAAAATGTTTTCCCTTATTCATCTGCCCTACTTTACTGTTGCAGAAACCACAGGTTAAGGTTCAGTCCTTCCTTCCAATAGGACAGCGTGAGTTCCTCAGGATGCCCTTGAGTGACAGGGACAGTTACGCGCTTATGACGCTGTGTTTACTGGCTATGCTGGGGATCTTATCCAGACTTCTCCATGCAGTACAATTGCTAGATGAGGGCTCTGGGATTTGTTTTGGCATGTATGTCTGGAGGAAACAAAAAGGAAGAAATGGAGTCATGGGGACAATTCAAAGGAAATATTTAATTGACAAAAACCTGCCTCAGCCAGAAAAAGAGCTTTCCAGTTTAAGAACTTTTAAGTGCAATAAGAACGCATCCCCCTAATGCCTTGGTCCCCCCTATTATTGCTTTATAAAGCAGTACTCCGCATTTACCGTATAAAATTAATCTGACCTTTTATTAATGTGCAACTGGAATTATATATTGATTTTACACATTCAAAGCATGCAGACTTTTTATATACTAAAAGGGTGAAATGTTTTAATGTCTAAACTGCATTAGTCTCTCTGGCAGAATTTATCTGTGCCCCTAATTCATAAGAAAAGGAAGAAACAGTTTGATCTATGCTATTTAGGAACTAAACAGATCCAGCTGTACATCAGAATTTAATAGCTTTGTTTTCCACACTGACAACTACTACTATAATTGGAGTTTTTTCAGTACTATTTGTTTAAACGGAACAGAGATGTTCAGTATTCAGAAAGACCGGAACAGCTGAGAAAGCCAAATACATGTTAGCAGACCGATCCTCCTCTGGATGACCTAAGTAAAAGTTTTCCCCTTTGTAGAAAATAATATGAGGGAACAGTGCAATATACAGCCTGCAGAAAAAGAAATGCATTGTTTGCAAAGCCTAGAAAGACCTCAATAATTTTATGACAGCTAGCTGAAGAAACTGCTGTTAGTCAATCATGGGACAAAAGTACCAAAAAAAATCAACAATGCTGAAAATACACACGTGCAAGTTCTAACATCCCCTGAGATGATGGCCATCATTAGCAACACACTGAAAATTACAGTTGTGTGAATGGATCAGCTCACCAACTATAGCAGCGCTGGTGAGCGGTAAGGGAACAGAGTATGTCAAGGCTGAAATATGGACCCAGTCCTGGACAATTAAGAAAATGGTATATGCCTGTCCCAAAAGCCAGCCACTGAAACAAATGAATGGGTTCATAGTCTGTGAGAATCAACCTCTGCATTAGCTCAGCACTTCAACTAAACCACAGACCAAGCCTCTCAAGAGCTCACAAAACTCTGCAAAGGGCCTTTTCACTTCATGCTCACAGACTGGGTAAGATGCAACCCTCCCCGCTCTCCAGTGCTTTCCCCTTTCTGGAGAGATTTCTTGCAGTCTTTCTGCTGCATTTCGTAACTCTTGGAAGAAAATTTCACTTGATTAGTGGCAGAAACACCGCACAGTCCTTTTAATTTAGCAGCACATCTCAGGTCAGCTTCTGAATATACCTTGGCCTACTCTTGTTCTAGTCCAGGCTGCTGGCCAGTCTGACTTCGCGTGGGTTGAAGTTCTGCCAGAAGAAACAGGAATGGGAGGGACTAAGACCCTTCAACAAGAAGAGGGAAATGCCGAGCACCTCTCTTACCTAATTTCATAAATAAAAAGCAGAACACCAGAGTCCTGACAGGAGAGAGAGTGGCTGGGACTGAAGGCCTTTCCTTATGAATGGTAAAACCTAACCGCAGTGGCTGTAGTGTCAGGACACAGTTAAACACACTAAGCTCGATGAGCTCATCTCAACCTGAAGACAGGGCATCTGGATAAAAGAAGCTTCACTTTGCAAGGCATTATGTTTAAGAAACATTTCTAGGATGCAAGGGAAACCTGTATCATACAGCAACCGCCCAAGGAATTGAGAGACTGCCAGCTGCAGGAAAGCACAGAGGGAAAGAAGCAGTCCTAATGAAAAGACACCTTTTATTCCAAATACAGCATTCATATCAGCACTAACACAGGTTTGTCAGCCTTCCCACGAGCGTCTCCAGCACAAGAAGGCTATATAACCAAGTAGAAACTTGCCAAGCTGGAAACTGGCACATCATCTTTGCTTGGAATTGTATCTTGTACCAATATTCACCATCACATGCCTGCCCTACTAAATGCTCCAAAGGCAAACAAGGCACTCAGAGTGCACCGTCTCTCCTTAATCCCAGCTGTTTCTGTACGTCCCTCAGAGCCCTGCAGAGATGGTGGAGGGGTGGCTGTGAAGATTAACACTCACCCTGAGAGCAGCAGGGCTCTGGTTGGCGTGCACGGTACATGGGGGAAGTTGGGATGGCTGCAGAACACTTTGGGTAAAAGCTTTGCTCTCTGGTCTCTCTATTCTCATCTACTACCTATTTTACTGAACAAGTTCCTTTTCAATCAACATGCTAAAGCCTCCAGTAGTAAAGTGAAAAACACCTTTTCAAAAACTCAAGGTATTCAAAAGTGATTTTTTTCAAACACCAACTGACTGCATAGATCTTATGAAAAGAAATTCATGATGGCCTTGCCAGTTCCAAAACTGGACAGCAGATCTGGGAAATAAACTGAGGGGGATGAACATGTATTGCTGGGGTAGGGACTGAGGTTTGCCTCCCTAGCCAGCCTCATGCTTTAGGCATGCACAATGGTTGCAAAGTTCCTGCATGGTGTTGCCTTCAGTAATCTGTATGCCTTGCTCAGTAAAGTGTGGAGTTAAAACATACATGAATATGACCTGTTGGACAGCACAGCAGAACTGCAGAGTCTATAACTCTTGTGCAGGCTTCCCTCACCAGCTAGCTCCTCCTCTGGGCAGATGTTATCTAGCTGGACTTCTGCAAGGCCTTTAATAGATTTCTTCACAACATTCTTGCCAATAAATAGGAGAGATACAGATTTGATGGATGGACTGTTAGACGGATAAGGAATTGGCTGGATGGCTGTGTCCAAGGAGTTACAGTCAATGGCTCGATGTCCAAGAGGAAACCAGTAATGAGTGGTGTCCCTCAGGGGTCCATATTGAGACCAGTGCTGTTTAATATCTTCACCAATGACACAGACAGTGGGATCTAGTGCACCCTCAGCAAGTTTGCAGACGACACCAAGCTGAGTGGTGCAGCTGATATGCTTGAGGGATGGGATGCCATCCAGAGGGACCTTGACGGGCTTGAGGAGCGGACCCATGTGAACCTCATGAGGTTCAACAAGGACAAGTGCAAGGTCCTGCACATGGATTGAGGCAATCCCCAATATCAGTACAGACTGTGGGATGGATTGCAAGCAGCCCTGCAGAGAAGGACTTAGGGATATTGGTGGATGAAAAAATGAATATGGGCCAGCAATGTGCCCTTGTATCCCAGAAAGCCAATCATATCCTGGGCTACATAATAAGAAGCATGACCAGTGGGTCAGGGGAGGTGATTCTGCCCCTCTACTCTGCTCTGGTGAGACCCCACGTGGAGTACTGTGTCCAGCTCTGAGGTTCCTGCTACAAGGGGACCTCTAACATGGACCTGTTGGAGTAGGTCCAGAGGAGGGCCACAAAAATGATCCAAGGGCTGGAAAACCTCTCCTGTGAAGAAAGGTTGAGAGAAGTGGGGTTCAGCCTGGAGAAGAGAAGGCTCTGGGGAGACCTTATTGCATCCTTTCAATATATAAAGCGGGCTCATAAGAAAGATGGAGGGAGAATTTTTACCAAGGTCTGCAGTGACCGGACAAGGGGCAACAGTTTTAAAGTGGAAGAGGAGAGATTTAGACTGGATGTAAAGATTAATTTTTTACTATGAGGGTGGTAAGACACGGGAACAGGTTGGCCACAGAAGTGGTCACCGAAGTGTTCAAAGTGAGGATGGATGGGGCTTTGAGCAAGCTGATGTAAAGATGTCCCTGCCCAAGGCAGGGGTGTTGGACTAGGTGATCTTTAAAGGTTCCTTCCAATCCAAACCACTCTGTGATTCTTATGCAAATACTTATTATTATCAGCATTCAATAAATGTGAGATGTGAACATGCAACCAATGAGAGCAAATGTCAGGAATAAGACCATCAGGGAGAACATCACTGAATAAAATAGTTTCTGTAATTTTTCTTCCATGTCATTATCAGTTATCTATTCTGCAACCTTAAACAAAGAATGCTGCAACAGTTTCTTCTGGAGCAGCAGAAGATACTCCATTTGCTTTTTATTGCTCAAGAGCTGACAGGACCCACCTCCATGTAGTTAATAGCAGGATAAAGCCATTTTTATCTCATCCTGTTACACTGCAGCAGCCTGTAAGTCAGATCCCTGTGATCTTAGCAATACAGGCCACATTGCTATACAGGTATATGAGTATATTTAGCCATCTGGGACATATTTTTGAATCTGGTATTTAATTAAGTTAAGCTAAAAATAAAAGCAAACAAGCCTGGAAAAATTAAGTAGAGGCTGGTAAATGCTCATGACAACTTATACACACTTTCTAACCATGTTGAATGTTAAACATCAAATTCTCTTCCTCTTAGAAGCCAAAAGGCTAAGTGTTCCCTGCTTTGATGTAAAACAGTTTACTACTGTGTCATTAAGAAAGCTGAATTAGTGTATTAGCACTGCTGTCTAAAAATCTCCATGCACTATTGATGTTTTTAATTCAAAACCAAATGGAAGTATAAGCACTATAGTTCTGTGTGAACAGTATCTTCTCCAGTCACGTACCTACAGGAGAATCATAGCTTTCTCTCTGACAAGCACATACACATATGTAAAGTGTCTGACCATCACAGAGTCATAGCAGAGCTTGAAAGTAGGAAACTGATTATAACCAATTAATGGAAATTTTCATGAGTTTATTGAAATAATAGTTTTGAGATATATAGTCAGCCACTTCCCATGCAAGTAACATTTTAATGCAAATTTCTACTGGCCTCTGTGGCCTTATCAGTACTAAAATGTATAAAAGACTTGGAGGGTAGCAGGTGGAGAAAAGAGAAGTGGGATGAGGCTTCACACCCTGGATGCTGAGATAAATACAGGAGTTCCTCATTCTGTTGCTTTGCCTCTTCTGGCAGAAAAGCAGACCCCTTCTTCACCTCAGTGCTTCCAAATGAAAATGAGACCGTAACATCATTGCTGGGGTTATATGTGGCTTAATACTGTGAACCCTTCTGCTCTGGAAAAGAAGGCCCTTCCACCTTTTCCTTACCACTGATACTGGCAACTGGGGTTGTGGTACCAGAGACAAGTGTGGCATGATGTGCTTCCAGCTCAAAAATCCTGGCCCTAAAATCAGGAGTTCTCAGTATTATATTACAAAATCTCATTTCTGAGAACAGATATTACAGATATTTGCTGTTCCCAGCTGACAGGCCACAGTATGGCTACGGAATAAACAGTTCCAGAAATAAACTTTTGCTCAGTAAAACTGAATTAGGCTAGGAGATCAGAAAAGTCATGAAAAAAAAAAAAAAGTTGGAAAATCTCTTCTTAACTTGCTGTAAATGTTTATTTCTCTGTAACAAGAAAGCAGTACAGCATTTTATTTTCTCTACAGACCTGAAATGCTCTCCTGTTTTCTAATGTTTTTTCAGAGAAACAGCAGAACGGAGAGATGCTGGACTATCGATACAGAGAACAAAATGTCCCACCTTTCTAGAGGTCAGACGCAGCACCAGCACTGTCATAACCCATTTCCTTACACAGTTTTACCACTGTTCCACCAGTGCTGGAAGGATTACCCCAGGGATGGGAGGACCTTCACAGACAGGACATTCAAACTTAGATTAATCAATTTACCCCCTTTAAACACAAAAATAAACAGCCAATGCCAATGGTAAAATTCAAGTACTCAGCACTCTCAAGAACTGGACTCCTCCCCCTCTCTCCTGCGCCCCAATGCTTAGATTAAGGTATCAAAAATTTTCTCTTACAGTTATTTAAATTCTTTGTCCCTCTGATGAAGCTCTCTCAACAGTCAAACTTGTGGCCTGGACACCTGCGCAATGGAAACTGGAAAGAGACGATAACCTTGCTCAAAGCTGACCAAGAAGGAACTGAACCATCATTCTTGAGTTTTTTATTTCCCTATACCTCTTGGTGTGAGACTGCTGACTAAAAGCCGTGGTGAAATGGCTGAGTGAAAAATTGTTCTCAGCCTTCCTTTAGTACTTTTAGCTCACACTTCAGTACTTTTAGCGGAGTTTGCCTCAGCACTGACCCGGGTCCTGCTCTGCACCAAGGCTGTTCTGCATGCAATTACTACATGTTTCTCTGTTAGAGACACAGTAGTTGCTTCCTCTTTAAATACACATGTCCACAGTTTCCAAAAAGTCATCTCTGAACATGGAACTATTAAAAAAAAGATACAATATAGGTGTATAGCAATACATAGCAATTCAACTCTCATCAAAGAGATCTACTGAACTTTCAAGGTATGACCTCAGACAAAGGTCTTCTCTGGGCGTGACATGCTCGCATTTTGCACTGACAAACACAAGTCTTCTTACAAGACTTTTTTCACTAAAATCTTCAGCTAAACTGTAAAACTAAAAAAATATTTTCTAATTTAATATTCTGGTAGTACATAGGGAAAAACATTGTTTTCTTTCGCTTGTTTGGTTATTTTTTTTAACTCTCTTTTCCCTCAGGGAAATCTAATTTTGGCAACGTGTGTGGGATGGAGCACTAATCTGCTGTTTTAACATGTGCATATCTGGAATTTTCAAGGCACTTTTCCTAGCCTTGTGAACATTCTCAAAATACTACAAAAAAGAAAGGCACAAGGGATAATGACCGAAAGATGCTCGAGAGACACTCACTGTTCTTGTGGCCCGATTCCACCCTGTTAAAGTACTTACAGTCTAAACAACACTGAGTATGCTGACTAGTTCACACCTACCTGGTTACAATAATGTACTATTCCCACTAATTTCAGGTGGATGATAGCCTGAGGGTGTTAGTGGGACAAGGAGCGACAGGGAGAGTATAGGTATGCCCATTCTTGTGTTGCTTTAGAAGACTCAGACTCTTCAGGATAAGAATCTCCTAGCAGGAGGTGAGGTGAAAACTAGTCCACCTGGGAGTTGTGCTGGTTTAACTTCAGCTGCTCTCTCAAAGTGGGCTAGTTTGACCAATGCAGACGGCTGCACAAGAAATCTTAGCTCAGTTTAGGCTAAACCAAAATTCGAAAATTGCCTTCTTTCCTTTTTTTTTTTTTTTTTTTTTTTTTTAGGGAGAAAAACTGCATGCAAAAGGAACATCCACACTGAGATACAAAGGTCACCCTGCGAGTTGTTTTCATGCAATTAGCATGAGTTGCCCTTCCCAAGGTACCTCATACATAGAGCAGCCTGCAGCCACCAAGTCAGGCTTACAGCGCAGACCTTCTAGAAAGCAGTCTCGTTTTCTCTTCTGGACCAGCTTCTGCCTAGGACTCACATGGAAAGAAAGAGATGGTATGAATGGCTTAAGGCTTGAAACAGGGAGCTGTGGGACTGTTGCTCTAAGTACAGCTGTACCCAGTGTGCTTCCAGCACTGTGCAAGAACAGGTACGGCTGGAATGAAAGCTGGATCTGTCAATTCAGCCCAGCTTCCAGGCTGGCGCTGATGAGCAAACGTGCCTGCAGTAAGCATAGGCTCTGAGTTTATACATATTCCAGAAGGGTTCATATACTGACTTGTGAGGAAATCAGACTGATGAGTTATTTTGGTGCTAGTCTGCATGCAAATGAACCCTCCCAAACAGACAGACACCAAATTCAGATGTGCTTTTTACACAAAGTAAATAAGCAGACACAAAGTCATTTGCAAGACTTATCTAAACCTGTTTAATCATGCTAGTACAAGCTTGTTTTGAACAAAGATCTACACTTAAGAGAAAATGAGAGGGGAAAAAAACCCCATCCCCTACCCCCACCAGTTCTCAGAAGGATACATACACCTTCTCATAGGGGATGGCAGCTGCTAGATTTAGCTTAGCTTTCAGCTGAACTGAAGCTTTCCACATAAACATCCAGGACATGGCCAGTGGTTAATAAACTGTAAGCTGCTCCAGAATCCACAGTGAGTCTTTGTGGATTTCATTAAAAGGCATACTGAGTAAAAACAGTGGAGTATTTTGTTTGTTTCGTACTACAAGGCAGCAAGAAAATGTAAATGTTTTTCATGAGTCTAGATTCATACTATCAAAATATCCTAAATCAAGTTTATGAAACCTGAAAGGGAGTTTTGAGCTTTCACAGCCCAAGCTGTATCTGCTTATCCGCTCTCTGAAGAGCAGCTGACACAACGTCTCGGATGGAAAACATTCCATAAGCAACTGAGGAGGGTGTGGTGGCACAGCAGCCTGCAGAGTAGCACAGAAAACACATTGATTCCTCCTGCCTGCTGCGTCTCCTGTTAGATCCAGTGCACCAGAAATGGCTGCTGTGACTCGGCAGCAGCAAGGGTGGGTTAAAAATTAAGAGGAAACTGGTGGAATACCAAGAAACACTCATTTTTTCCCAAGAGATGCTTACTGGTCATTGCTAACACCGTCAGATCACTCACAGTGGGATTTAGCACAGTGCTTTCTCCCAGCTGCACTCGCCAGTGTGTCATGCTGCACACATGGATTTCAGTGTGAAGACAGTCCAGTACCCTTTTGCCTTTAAAGACAAAGCATGCAGAAGTACATTTCTGACTATTTTAAACATTTCTAGCACATCCTGTCACTGTAGTAGCTGGATAACAAGACCACAGTATTTAAAGTCTTGGAGGAAAAAATGTCAAGGCCTTTGAAAAATCTCCTGTTTCCTTTTTTTGTTTTTAACCTACTCATTGAGTGATTTTCTTTTTTCTTGACTATTTTGAGTGTACAACAAGGTATACGTTCAAACTGGTATCTTCTGACATACAAACCACAGAGGAACGTATCAGTGACTCTTCTCACAGCCTGTGTATCGACAGAGTGTAGAATTCAGTACAGAAAGTACAGGTTTGTGTCAGACAGATCATATTAGTCAACAAACATGCAAAGCTAACAAGCAGTATGTTCCCAGTCTACTATGAACTACTCAGACAAATCAAAGCAGCACTAAAATAAGCAGTATTTCTGGTCACTTGCACTATAAAGGAAAACAGTTTCTTGGAATTCACAAGAGGAGAGATCAAATCCAAGCCCACAAATGCTGATCTTGGATCTTCTGAGCGTATGTTTAGAGTAAAATAATGCCTGCAAAGCACTGGAGACAAGGATACAGAACAGCTTCTATAATTGCTTATTGCTGCTTCAAGAGTCAGGCTAAAAAGAGATCAGAATGGTACTTTTCTGAACAGAGGTTTGGAAGGGTGGATACTGTAGGACCTTTTACTCTCTGAGACTGTGCACCTTATATGCTGTTAATGTTGAAGAGAGAAACACAAAGATCCTTCAGAGCATGCTGGCAGACATAAAGGGCAGAACCCGGCCCTTCCAGGGGACAGCTGTACCCAACGCAACAGTGCTGGGCTTGCTGGCCTCTGGAGAGGGCATTTGGAGAGAGTGCTGCGGTTGCAAGAGGACTGCCCAGCACACACCCCGCTGCAGCGACTCCAAATTGGCAGCCAGGCTCTCTATGGCAGGGAGCTCGGTGGAGACCTGTGGGACTGTAAATTGCATGGGCAGGCACAGGCCAGGGACAGAATAAGGAAAGCATAGAAGTGGCTTAAACCAACTGTTCCTACCCCCACACCCGCTCCTTTCCCATGCCCAGCAGAGTGACGGGCATAGAAATAGCTATCCTTCATCGGCCTGCTTCCCAGGCACATGCTTGGAAGTTACCAGTTTGTGTAAGAGACATAGAAAGGCCAAGCTTTGTAACACAGATTCTTTTAAATTCTTGAGATATTGCTACAGAGACATTATTCAAAGACAGCTATGGGCAGCTGATATTTTAAGAAGCAGCTTCCAAAAAATCTGTGTTTCTTGTCCTGTGATAAGAAACATGACCAGGCACGTCATTCTGTAAGGGGGATGGGGGAAGAGTTTAGCAGTGTGGGAAAGAGAGAGTCAGGACTACATAATCTATTTGTTTGTTTTCCTGCATGAACAACACCGCTACAGAATGACACAGAACCAAACAGCTGTAAACAAAACTGAGAGTTGTTCTGCTGAGTACAATGCTACTATAAAAATGTAAAAGCATGCTTGTCTAATGCATGAACAGGTTGGGATGAAGGTCTTGTAAGAGATTTGAGAACGAACTTCTCTGAGGTTTGGTAGAAGGATGGTCAGCATTTGGTGCAAGAAAATTTTGGCCTTCCAAAGTATTTTATGAGATCTAATAATAAGTCCTCTCCAGTTGTGAAAATTTAGACATATCCAGATAGGAACTGAACTTCACTCCAAAAAATGGGCATCACCTTGCTATTCCAGGCTACTTGGGTGTGGGCCTATATGTCGTTTAACCCCAGCTGGCAACTAAGCACTATGAAGCCACTTGCTCACTCCCTGCTGTGGGATGGGGGGGGAGAACTGGAAGGGTAAAAGTGAGAAATCTCTTGGGTTGACATAAAGACAGTTTAATAGGCAAAGCAAAGCCGCGCACGCAAGCAGAGCAGAACAAGGAATTCATTCAACACTTCCCATCAGCAGGCAGGTGTTCAGCCATCTACAGGAAAGCAGGGCTCCATCATGCATAACAGAAGACAAATGCCGTAACTCCGAACATACCCCTCCACTTCCTTCTTCTTCCCCCAGCTCTATATACTGAGCATGACGCCATATGGTATGGAATATCCCTTTGGTCAGCCTGGGTCAGCTGTCCTGCCTGTGTCCCCTCCCAGCTCCCCGTGCACCCCAGCCTTCTCGCTGGCAGGCCAGCATGAGAAGCTGGACTGTCCTTGACTGTTTAGCAACAACTCAAAGCATCAGCACATTATCAACATTTTCTCATTCCAAATCCAAAACACAGCCTCACACTAGATTCTATGAAGAAAATTAACTTAGCCCAGCTGAAACCAGGACAGCATACTTATTATCCATCCAACATTTCCCAAGCAGCTCCCTCTATCCCACTGCTGAATGTCTCTCAGCACGGCAACACCTTTAAGAACCAGTAAGAGCCCATCCTTACTTGTACGGGATGAGGACTCTAATGCTGCTGCATGAATTAGCAGTGCGCTCAGACAGGTTTTGGCCAGGAATTTAATGAGGATGACAAGTATTCTGCTGGATCACTTACAGGATGCTGTTACAGAGAGGCTCTGTGATGCTGCAGCTGCTGGGGACTTGGTATTGCAGGTGTGCGCTTTGCCTACAACTTAGTTGACGGAGGAACCTGGGCTTGGATTTTTCCTGCTTTCTCAGCTATTTTAAGAGAGGGGAGGTAGTCACATGTGGTTTTCTTACAAGGTCTCTTTCAGTACTTGACTCCTTGGGGGCCCAGTCCTGTTTTCATTGAAATGAATGAGCCTTCTGTCATTGACCCCAGTTTAACCTCTGACAATTTATTACGACTTCACTGCTATTGTAGCTAGGCATCTTGTGATCTAAAATTTATTTAAAAAAATATTTATCCACACATTTTGGAGCACACTTCTGAGACAGAAAAGTTCCATAATCATCTTACAATACAGAGAACTAGGATACAGAAGGAGGATGGGCTTGAATGCAAAGTGCATTACATGTCTACAAAGCTGACTGTAAGTCTCTATATGACAACTGATTTCGCCAGTAAAGCAGGGTATGTTGAGCAAGCCGTGCCACATACACCCTGATGTGCTGAGCTGCTTGGCACATAAACCTAACTTTGCTTCCCTAGGTAGGCACTGTTTCCTCAGCCTTCTTCCCTAACAGGGCCCAATTCAGCTTCTGATAACCTGTTTGAGGAGGAAACGGCATTGCCACTCACTTCCACGAAACAGTCCACAGGTTACAGGTCTTGCCAAACTGTAATAAACCCAGACTTGGAGTCTTTACTGCCTGCTATGGATCAGCAATTTAAACCTCAGAGAGTATGCCAAACACAAGACTGCAGGGATACTCCCTCCCAGTTTTCCTGGTGCATTAATCCATGCATGTATTTGCTGGTTGAAGACAGAGGAATGACTCCACAACTGATGGCTCAGGCACACATCTAGGCATCATGGCTGCCAGGAGCAGGGAAGTCTGTAGGGTCGGCAGGTCCCCTGTCAGCCCACCAGCTTCTAGGAACCACACTCATAATTCTGAATTGCGACTCTTGTCACCAGGAAGCTGAGGCTCTTGAAAGCCGTCTTGTGATGATCTGTACTTGGACAGATCAGTTCCTTTCACTGTGTTTACCAACACCTCCTCCTGTGTGTCAGATGTGGGTCTTGGGTCACAGAAATCCAACCATCTGCTGTGGATGTGTGCCTTCCCGGGTCTTCCTTTGAGATAGAGCTGTTGATGTGCCCTTAGCTTATAACTGTATGCACAAACATGAAAGCGTCCCTGTATTCAGTAGCCTATATGCAATCTATAGTTTTTGTGCTGCATAACATGCCTGAAGTCATGTAAGAAGTGTACGCTGGCAGAGAACTGGGATACATCATCTGGGTACCTCCCTGGAGCCCTACCCACTGAGAGAAATTTCCTCTCAGTGGAAACAGGATAGGACATTTGAGAAGCAATTCAATTAGCTTCTTTGAAACAATCAGTTTTTGAAACATTTGGCCTGTAGCTGATTAAGCTTCTTGCCGTGGCAGTAGCTGCCGTGTCACGTCTAAATTCTATGTGGAAATCACTGATGGTTAAACAAGTCTCCATCTCATGTTTTTACAAGCTATTTGGAGAAAGGCTCTATCTACCATATAGAATTATTGGAAGGCACATTGATTTTTATCCTATTGTCTGGATTGCAGCTTCATTAATGCTGATCTACCTCAGTACAACTAGAGGCTTCTGTAGTCACCTTTGATGACACTGGTAAGGGCAGCAGCTCCCACTGTTTGCAAAACCTCTTAAATGATTAAAGCTACTAGGAATAAAGAGGTAGTTAAGTTATAGAAAATAATTTTTTTTTTCCTGACAAAATACAGGAAAATGGGGTTAGCTGGCAAGAGGGATGTGAGAGGGCATACAATTAAGTACTATTTCATTAAGATTATTAAACCAAGTAAAACTTCAGGTAATTTCCTCTAATTCTCCTGGATAGTAACTGATCTGGATTTTGTTTTGTTTCAAAATAGTGCTGTTGGGGAGAGATAAGCACAGTGAGAGAGCAGTAAAACAGTTTTTCAGCACAGACACCTCCAGAATGCATGAATGCTGTCCCTTTAAATTCTACACGCTTTAGTGCTCCAAGTGCTGGAGAGATATTCTGCAACATGGAGTTTCAGGCAAAATTCCTAATTGAAACTGATTTGGTTTGCAGGCAGGAAAAGTAGTTGTTTATATTTAAATATCTTCTCACTGAGCAGTTAAAATGTGTTTTCAAAAATCAAGCTACAATAGAAGCCATTAAAAAACCCCAACATTTTCCAGCCGCACACAATTGCCCCAAATAATTCCTATTCAAATTCAGGGAAAAATTATGGTAAAACTTCTGATACTATGATGAGGTCAGCTGTTGGCAAGTGCTAGTATTTTAATGACAACCATAACAGTAATTCATTAGCACTACTAGAACAAGCAGATTTAGCTGGTGTGGAGTGGATTAGTGAACAGTTCACTTACCTGAAACAAACTCTTATCTTAAATGAGAGTTAGGAATGGTGACTTACCAGCTCTAAGAACCTCCTCACCACCTGTCTTTGTTTTAAGTTAGTTTCGCCATCCAGGTTAGCTGTTTCTATATGGCACAGCCCATCGGGATCACTCGAGGAGAGCAGCAATATGTCAGCAGGTATAATTTCATTGCAGCGAAGCTGCACAAAGTCTCCAACTTTCACTTCTTTCCAGTATCTGCTTATATATTTCTTCTCATTTCTGGGAAAAAAAAAGGACATTTACAGGACATATATATAAAAAAATGCACAGACTGTGGTGCTTCCGATAAGATCTGGTTTGATTTGTAACAGGAGTACAGTGCCTTTGGAAGCTCCTCAGGTACTTCGGAAGTTATACTGGGAAAAGGCAATGCAGAATGCCAGGCCACTTCCCACTGACTCAGAACCACGTCTGAGTTCCCAAGACACTCTTTTAAGGCCCAGAGTGAACAGAGAACATGTTGATGTTAGATCTGGCTTAAGACCTTTCTTAGACCTGGCTTAGACTGGCTAAGCAGGGTAAGCAGGAGCTTCACACACTCTCCTTTCTCTCCCTCCATGCTCTGAGCCATCTGTCTGATCCCATGAAGGGGAGGGGGCCGCTGTCTGTTCCGGCAGAAAAGGAATAGCTTCCCCTTGTTCCCTCTTTTCCAACAGGGACAAACTTTGTACAGTGCTGCAGGTGATACTAGGATGAAGGAGCCAAAAATCCTTAACTGAAAGGAATTTTCACTATTCATCACTAAACCTAGAATTACAAGGACATGTCATGCAGAAAAATGCGGTCCCAACTGCTCTGCTGGGAAAGGACACTGTAATTTCTTTTAAATATTGCTGCAGCATTTGCATTCTGGCCATAGCGCCGTCTTCTACATACCTAATTTCTGCTTAGTTACACTAAACCTTTTATTTTGGAGTGCAAGTTCTTAGTCAGTTCAAAGACTTACCCACTTGAAACACTGATGTGGATGTTGTTCATTTGGATACAGACACTAAACCTCTCTACTTTTAAAGCTCTTACTAGTTTGCTATTTTTTATTTTTTAACTTTTTTTTGAGAGCAAGAGGAAAAAGGAACAGGTGATTGCTTAATTAATTCTAGCTAAAATTCAAGGTTTTAGTTTCATGACATACACAGACTCATGTGCTCTCTCAGCATTTGTGTAAATTGCTTTCTTCTGTTGCGTTTTTGAGAGAGATTCATTTCAAAACAGCCACAATATTAACTTGGTAAAATACCTCCTGAAAATGGGAAGCTGCTGTTCTGACACTTTTCCAAGCTGTCAGAAGTCCTTTTGGCATGTGAGCACTGAGATGGCTGTCAGCGCTAGCACTGTCACCGTCACCAGAGACAGCCTCCTCTGACAGCACTTTAACTGGCAGAATGGGATTCTGATGGGGGATGGGGAGTGGTGGCGGCTATTTTATGTTCTGGTTATTTTAAAATACATCACTTTCAGTAGTAACAGGAATAGATTTGTAACCAAGTGGAAACACCCAAGTCCTGCCAGTGTTTTTACTTTGGAGTTGCTGATAGTCATGCCATGCCTAATTCACCCTTGTCATGCCTTCACTGGTGTTACAGGGATTAGTAACTTAACTGGCTTTTATTCATGTATTTAGCCTAAGTCCTGAACAATAATGAGTCAGATAGCACAACAAGGATGTATCCGATCGGGTTTCACCTCCCAGAATTTCTTCCTAGCATCCAGTTTATAAAGAGAGGAATGAAAATTATGGCTCTGATTTCTATTTTCATAAAGCCTGAAAAGGATTAATTAGAGCCAAGTGTAAAACATGATACTCTAACAAGAGCAGGTAATGTACATACTAGGTGCGGAAATTACCCATTCCCTTCACACTCAGGCCGAAACCAATATTTAACTTTTCCTGCTAATGAGTATGAATTGCTTTGAAACCCTGTGTGCCATAACATAGTACAAATCACTGCACCGGAGATCTGAAGGGTTTATTAACCATACAATCTGTAACTCCAAATCTCTTCACACGTGGCCGTTGCTCTTCATCCTTTTTAATTTAGCTGTGAAACTGAGTGATGTTCAAATGCATGTAGAATGAGTAGCAATATAGAAGTATGATCAGGCTAAAAATAGCAAGTAGTCCCATACTATGGTATAAGCACTACAATTTTTTATTTAACTTCTATTGTTTAAAAGCATTGCTATTTTAGCATTTCCTCATCTCTCACATGCTTAGCAACTGACATAACTATATACACTGTGGCAGGAAGGGTGGGTATCAAGCAACACAAGGCCAAATGGCTCTGCTGGAATAAATGGAGTTGTTCAGCCTGGAGAAGAGAAAGCTGTGGAAAGACCTAATTGCGGCCTTTCGATATATAAAGGGAGCTTATAAGAAAGACAGAGGGAGACTTTTTACTAGGGCCTGTAGTGACAGGACAAGCGGTAATGATTTTAAACAGAAAGAGGGGCGGTTTAGATGAGACATAAGGAAGAAAGTTTTTATGCTGAGGGTGGTGGGACACTGGAACAGGTTGCTCAGAGAAGTTGTGGATGCCCCATCATTGGAAGTGTTCAAGGTCAGGCTGGACACGGCTTTGAGCAACCTGATGTAGTGAAGGCTGTCCCCACCCATGGCAGGGGGATTGGACACGGTGATCTTTAAAAGTCCCTTCCAACTCAAAGCATTGTCTTCCAAAAAAAGAAAAGTCTTCCAAATCAATATGCTGTCATGAACTACTGCCATTCTGCAAAAGGAATACATAGATACTGTTGTTACTCTCTAGTTAAATCATCATGATGAACTATTAATTTCAGAAAGCTATGCCCATAGATTCAGTGAATCTACGAATGTGAGACCTCCTGCACACACACCAGGGCACAGGGCAGACCCCCCTTCATCAGACACACGGGAGTAGTCTGGCTCAGTATTCCACTTGATCAGCTGTCTGCTAACAAGGGCCAGTAGTGTATGGAAAATTACTGTCTACACAGAAAATTACTTCCTAATTTCTTCAGTCAGGGTTCTCTATGTCCTCTAGCACAGCTCTGAACTCAAGACTTGTCTCACTGCAGCCAGTGAGTGGTCACTGCAAGTATTCTCTGCAGAGTGTGGCACGACACTGTCTTCAGGTGGGGCGGTTCAGATACTAGGTGCACTATAAATACATCAGTCCTTTCGGAGCATTCCTTTAACATGCTCAGCCTACTCTTCTGAACACACAGGTTAGCTCACCTGGAGACAACTGTCATACCTCTAGCCAGTACAAACACACCAGGTGACCCCATTGATGTAAATACAATTTTCCATTGACTTCTGCAGAAACAAGACTTTGTCATCCAAGTTTTAGATCATTGTTATTTTGTGCCAGTAAATTGCAGAAATTACATGATATAGAGAGTTAGGATTGCCAACTTCTTGTAAGAGAAAGGCTGTCTTTAAAATTTAAGCTCTCCTTTGTATTTGTAAGGTGTGGCCACACAAGAACGCTTGATTTAAATCTTATTTGAAGCTCAGGGATTTGAGTAGTTTTGCCTCACTGTGTCCTCACAGACATTATTTTTCCAGTCCCTCTTCAGAAGGGGCCCCTTCCACGGCTCCAGTGATGTACATTACATTGGCCTGCTGTGACAGAAAACCTGAATTAAGCACAGTATATCCATGGGTAGGCATATATGCATCATTACATGTTTGGTGGTGTTTTCAAATAGTTCAGTACACTTTTCAACTTCAGAGAAAACATAACATTTAAGCAGATGCTTCAGCTGAGCTCTTCACAGTAATGACCAGGCTTAGAGGATACCAACAGTTGGACATACAGGACTGGAATGAATACCAGATTCCAGGGACCACCTCCTCCCACCTGCAGGCATTTAGGTAATGGAGACCACACCCTATGCACTCTTAAAGAACATTTAACAAAATGCAGCAATGTGGCTACTTGTTACTCACATGGTGGATGAAACGCTGGACATGAGGCAGCAATGTGCGCTCACAGCCCAGACAGCCACTGTACCCTGGGCTGCATCCAAAGCAGCGTGGCCAGCAGGTCCAGGGAGGTGATTCTGCCCCTCTACTCCGCTCTGGTGAGACCTCACCTGGAGTCCTGCATCCAGCTCTGGAGCACTCAGCACAGGAGAGACATGGACCTGTTGGAGCAGGTCCAGAGGAGGGCCACCAAATTGATCAGAGGGCTGGAACACCTCTGCTGTGAGGACAGGCTGAGAGAGTTGGGTTGTTCAGGCTGGAGAAGAGAAGGCCCTGGGGAGACCTTCTGGCAGCCTTCCAGTACTTAAATTAGGGGGCTTATAAGAAAGACGGGGACAAACGTTTTAGCAGGGCCTGTTGCGATAGGACAAGTGGTAATGTTTTTAAACTAAAAGAGGGTAGATTTAGATTAGATATAAGGAAGAAATTTTTCACAATGAGGGTGGTGAAACACTGGCCCAGGTTGCCCAGAGAGGTGGTAGATGCCACATCCCTGGAAACATTAAAGGGTCAGGATGGACGGGGCTCTGAGCAACCTGATCTAGTTGAAGCTTTCCTTGCTCATTGCAGGGAAATGCATGATGATGATGACCTTTAAAAGTCCCTTCCAATCCAAACCATTCTGTGATCCTATGATACTCATCCCACAGGCAGCACAACTTTTCCTAGCAGGGTCCTGTCTGTCCATTTACCTTGTAGGTGCTTCTGAAAGGCCCTCTTGTCTCTTGGTCCTTAATGTCCTAAAATCATCTGCAAATTTTGCTGTCTTTCCTTTCATGATTACCCAGCTAAGAAATTAATGTTGCGGATGCAGATGCCTTGGTGTATTTCTGTGAGACCTTGCAATTTATTCTTGCTTTGTCCAGAGTCCATCACTACTGTGTGGTCGATGACAGCTCTCTGCAGTCTCAGCACAGGGCTTCAGGCACTGCTTGCAAGGGACTCTTCAAAAAAAGCTTTCGCCACGTTTATGTAAACATCATCTAGCCTCCTGGAGCCCTTTGCTGAAGGGCTTACAGAATTCTGGCAGTAACACAGGACTGGGAGGCAGCATCTCAGTTAGTGAGTATAGCCCCTTCCCACAGTTGCAGGAAACTCTGACATGCATATTTAGCCCAGAAGCTAACACCCCAAAACTCTAGTTCTACCCGCCCTCAGATATCACAAGCCTGAAGATACATTCCAACCAAAACTATTTTATGATTCTATGATTTTTAGTACCCGTAATACACTTAAGGTTAAGGTTGATGCGGCAAGAAACCAAAGCTGCAAACCATGATGAACCACAGGAAGAGGTCAGAGATACTAATTCTTATCTTTCAAATCTGGAGAGTTAGAGAAAAGTCTTCCAAATCAATATGCTGTCATGAACTACTGCCATTCTGCAAAAGGAATACATAGATACTGTTGTTACTCTCTAGTTAAATCATCATGATGAACTATTAATTTCAGAAAGCTATGCCCAGCTACTGTAATGTGTTGTGTTGGGCTCACATGTTGAAAATGACCATCCAACCTAATCTTTATCAACACATCTGCATGCAAAGAATATATCTGTCAGCTGTGGTTTAAACCCATAGTCATGTAAATCTTCATGCTCCTCTCTGCCACAATCAGAAGCAGAACTTGCCAGTGCTTTTACTTTTCGGAGCGTATCTTTACAAGTGGACATTGACTGAAATCTAAAGATGGATGGCTAAAAAGTCAGCCGGCGCAGCTGCATTGACATCAACACTGTTGTTAGCCAACAGCAAATGGGGCCCACGCAAGAGTCAAACTCCTCTAGAGGTTAATGCTCTTTTGCAACAGTGAAGTGCGATTATCCCAGCATATCCACTTTCAAACATACAAGGGAAAGTCTGCAACATCCTTTCAAGTGTATGAACATAGAGAAAATTACTTTAATTGCTATTAAAAATTTGTATTAGTCTACCTACTGTATATATTTGGCCTATACTCTGTTTTGAAGCAGAATAGCTTGCAGGTTTGTGCCAAATTTGAGACGGGCTTTGGTTAACACCAAAACCGAAACAAAATGAAAAATATTTTTTTTCTTTAAATGTCAGTTTTACATTTAGAAACACAGAAACTCTGAAATTACATTTTCTTTTCCTATTAACCATGCTTTTCCCCCTTCTGGTCTCCTTTGCAGCATGAGCTGATAAAGATCATGCCCACAATTTTGCTTTTCTGGCCATGTAGACATCAGTTTATATCTACAAAAGGCTGAAGATTTCAAAATTGATTAGACATTATAAAAATAATTGTTTCCTTCTTCTGAATAGTTTTTTAACTATTATAATAAGGAATTATTCAAATTTACTTAAAGGGAGATAACAAAACTACATAAACATAAAATTCAAGAGGAATCTTCCCTCTTCTCTCTCTTTTTCCTTTTTTAAAGCCTGGGGAAAATCTCACAAGCAATACTTGGTAAGGGAATGTGAAGGCCATGCAGCTGTAATCTGTTCCACTTGTGGAAGGCCTGGATATTAGAAATTTTACATGTTAAATCAAGAAGATGGGACTACTAGGTAATCATTTCTTACTTCCTATGCTTCTCCACTGACAAAAATTACAGTTAATGAGTGGGAATGGCTGACACAGATTTGCTCCACCAATTCCAATGAGTGGTTTGGGCACCTGTGCTTCTATGTAACACTGCCCTAACTTAGTCCCCACATAAGCTCCTATATTTATCTCCCCAGAACTTGTAAAATCCAGCAAAAGGCAGGAGGATGTTCTTTTGTACCTTTTGGGGTGCTCAGCCTGTTCAGTCTGGCTTACACAGCATATGACTTCCTACACAGGTTGCGGCTGCAACCCAGAGGTTTTTAAGCCTCTCAAAACATCCAGATGAAATGCTTTTTCCCAGTCCAAGCCCATCCGCTGACCTGCTTTTGAAGTAACAATTGTCTTCACTTCAAAAGAAATCAGACTCCTTTGCCTTCTCTGCCAGCTGAGATTGGTCATTGAACCAGTAGGCTTTAAAAGAAACACAACAAGAAATTAAGCCTGTGGAAGGAGTAAAGCCCTCCACAAAAGACAGGTCCAACAGTTGTTGTGTGTGTACAAGGCATACTTTGGAGGTGTTCTTGATGTCAGCCAGGTCCTTCCTTTCCAACTCAGGAGGCAGAAATAGAGTGGGGTAATACAAAAGTACGTATCAGGTATGTCTCTGCTTCCAGTGACTTAAAACACATTCAGTTCAGTTGGCCACAAGTGCTGTGATAAGTCTTCTGGTTAGGACCAAGCTAGCTAAAAAACCTTGAGGCTAATTGGCAGAGCCCAAGCAAAGCAACAACTCCTGAAGGAGAACCTCAAACTGTAATGCAAACACAGGAGTGTCACATGAGGCCACACTATCTTTAGGGAGGCTTCAGCATCTAGCTGTTTCTGAACAGGTCCTTCATGCTCATACAGTTTTCACAAATTGTCCATTCTTTCCCTCGCCTGGGCTGGAGCCCTTGCCTTAAATCCTCCACCCCTCCTCCCAACACTCCTGCAGATGTGGAGGGGGTTCACACTAACTGAGCCCATAGCATTCTATTAACACTTTGCTGGCAAGCAGAGATTTTGCATAACTCATCACAGACTACAAAAGCAGAGGCAGTGACAGCACTGAAATATGCGCACAAAACTACTGTGTTATAACCAGTACCAATTATGATTTGAAAACTACAGGTGTAGCAGATCTCAGAGTTTAAAAACAAGAGCTTTCTATGAGACCAAGTCATATATTACACAAAGTCTGAACACATTAAGTATCTATGGAAACGTGTTGAGAACCATTTGGGTACAATTACAATGTTGTGGCAGAACGAAGGAAAAACATGTAGCGTAAGTTAATGCCAAAGCAGGTTACATAACGCCCAGAATATGTCTCCATTCCACCACAAATGATAACATCTGTTTCTGTGAAAATAAATCATGAAGAGGCTCTGAATCTGATTATTAATCAGACAAAACAGATTTAACAGAGTGTGTTCTTGAGAAACGTTGGAGAGAAAAAAATCTCTCCATGACCAAAGTTTCTGAATAGACCAGTTAATCTTCACATTATTTTCAGGGCACATAAAAGTTTTCTTGTTTTCATGGACTGCAAATATTCTTTTTTTCTTTTTTGGAGGATTAGCAAGTGCAAATGTATGTTACAGCTGCTAGAAGCAAATGTGTGTATATAGCAATGATGAGGCATAAAGGTGCCTTTTATTACATTCACACTTTCTCAAAAGTGCTAATTTTTCTGTTACAAGTCAAAGTTGCTATTAAAAAAAAGTACTCAGGAAACTCAGTGATTCAGGTTTATAATGTGGAAGTAATAATTTAACTTCTCTTGCCAGTGTTATCTCCATTATATCTCATGTTGAAAGAAACCTCACTATTGTTCACTATAATGAAACATTTGCTACCCGGAATAAATGATTTTTCAGCCAAGAAACTTGTTGTTGCGATAACAACATGAAACAAAAGTAGAACATGTAATGAAACTTCACACAAACTGAAGAAAGAAAAAATTGTCTTCCAGAACTTGATTTTAAAATGCTAAGGCTGTTTCAGAGATATATCTAGTATTAATTTTAAAGTTGTATGATTCTTGACACTCCTGTGTTTACTGCCAAAAACACTAATAAACTCCTATCACTCTTCCAGTAAACACATATATATTGGGAGAGAAGACCAAGGGTTGCTTATACTTAGCAGGATGGATCGGTAATGGTTAGTAGGAGGCTTCCTAAATGGGTATCACACAAGGAGGTGGAAGAAGTGGAAGAATGGCCTGGATGTAATTTGCATCCAGTCCTACAGACATTAAAACCCACAAGCCAGTCACCTCCATACTAAAGCCACAAAGCTTCTGATAGTTTGAGATACAAGAACTCCTCTTCTGAACAATAGAACAAGTGCTTCAGATGTCCTCTTCTGAGCATCACCAAACACAACCCTTGTACTTCACAACACTGCTTACCAGTACCTAGAGCAAAAAAACCACAGGTACAAAGGAGACAGCTACCTCAGCAGAGGGCCCACAGCCAGGTAAGGCTCTCATCCTGAATTTCAGAGCCATCACAGATATTAAGATTGAATACTTGCATTACACCATGAAAAGATTCAGCTAAGCTTGGTGCTCTGCAAACATGGAAGGAGAGACAATCCCCTGCCTGAAGGGAACCCACTCAAATAATAGATACCTAATGTCACAAATCTCCTCTATCTGTTCCTGCTCCCTAAACAATTAAAGAAAAAGCAGGAACTCTTTGAAAGGAAACCTTAGGTGCCAGATTTTGGTAAGACATGAGTTCTTTGTAGAAGCCTTTCAGGGTCCGTATCCTCTAAATCAGTAATTAAGGACACTTAGGAAACCTGAGTGCCTAAAATTCAGGTGCAAGCTACACGCATAAATCCAGTGGACTAAATCTTCCATTCGGTGCTCTCCCACTACATTTAAGCCAGTGCAATCAGGTGACCATTCCAAGGGAGCTCTTCATATCTTAATGGTACATCTTAAAAGTAAATTTAGCATGGCTCTGCTGAGTTAATGAGGAAAATCCCATTCTTTAACAGATTCAGACACTTCAATGGAAATTTCTTCCTTCTCATTCCTCTGATTCTACACACCTGCCTCATTTGATCTCAGGACTACCTGACCCAGGCCATAAAAATGCATTAGTATATTCACTACATAGACACAAAAAGCCATTTGTAAAGAATGACTAAAGAAAGGTGCTTCCTAAGTGCAACAGTTTTTATTTGAAAAACCATTCCAGTTCTTTCAGCTAAACATGTAAAAGTTGAAAGAATTTTTATCAGGAACGGTATTTACTGCTAATTATGTGCACAGCCCTGATGAAGTTGTTCACTGATACTCAAGTTTGGGAGACTATTTTTCTCCATGTAACTGTGCCATACAAACACATCTCCTTTAAAGCTCTAAAGCTCACATGTTATCTAATCACTGCACAAAAGCACTCTAGAAGTTAACATAGTTCATCTATTTTATATTAACAAGACAATTAGTGAAAAGAATGTTAATAATTCACCACTTTCACATTTAAAAGGCAAAATCAACATCTCAGACTGAAGTATAAGTGTTCAATCTTCTCCAGTTCCTTTCCGCCCATTTCTGTTCTTGTCCGGTAACATCCATCCATAACACACATCTCATCTGGATGTTCTCATCTGTTCTCATCTGGACAATCTAACGTTCAGGTTGAGGACAGGAAAAATATTTACCTATCTGAATACCAGCTGAGATCTCAGTGGGTCCCAGGGTGTAATGCTTGCGTTTAGAACAACCCAGATGATGCTTTGCATGTTGTTGCCTCTAAATTTCTTCTGGCTGCAATTCCGGAAATAGCTTTAGCCTATACACCATGCTTTGCTACTTTCAGTGCCACACAAAACTAAACTGCTTAAGGAACTGGTAATGATTTAAAAAAAAAAAAGTAGTAAAAAAAACCTTTTGGCTGTAATATTATTGGGAGAATCTTGCAGAAGAAAACAAAGTTGGATGCTACTATATATTTGCAGAACATGTTAACAGTCTTTCTACTCGGAAACTAAGGTGCGAAACTGTTTAATATGTGGGTTACTGATTTGCAAGGATATTGGAAGCATGTTTTGTTGTACTCGTTTGTCAATTCTTACCAGTTTTATTTAATTCTGGAGTTACTAAAGAATTATTTTGCTCTCTGTCTGAGGACATGCATTCAATGGAGATTGCATAAACAGGGTAATGTCAAACTCAAGCACACTCGGGCACACCACTGTTGACACTGAGAGGTACACTGTGAGATTTAAGGTGCTATCCTGGATAAAACTGTGGTCTATCTACACATCTATTCAGTTAGATGCCTGCACCAAACACCCCCAGGCAGGTACAGCAAAGTGAGCAATTTTACCTGGCAGTTGTGGATGCCTACTGGCTAGCAGGCAAAGCAAACTGGACACGCCTGTGTGCTTTTGTGATGGTGATGGAAGAAAGGTTTGGCAGAATTTGTATGCAAACATTGACCTTATCTTGAATGCCAACTTGCAAATAAAAGAGGCCCCAGAATATTCAAAAGTCATCCAAACTGTGTATCTCCATAGCATATGGCAAACTTTAGTTGATCAGATGCTGTACACTGCTCGCTGCTTTTCAAGCCCTGTCACTGGTATGACTGGCTGCCCTACACACCTATACAAATTCCCAGTGGGGTGAGATAACGCTTGTCTCTTGTCTTGTGAGCCACTGCTCATGCCCCACCACACTTATGTCTTCCTAACTGGCTACGGCTCAGCAGAAGGGAGGTCAGCAATTTCAGAGTAACTGGTTCTCAGAAGTTTCTTGAAAATCTGCAGGAAGAAAAGGGTCAGCTAAGGACCTGAACTATGAATATGAAGATCTTTTATTTAACACCTTTTTTTAGTATTTATGTTATTTCTTAAACACAAGAGCTGTGAAACTTCTCAGAAGAGACATCTCTACCGTGGTAACTAACTGAAGCAAACATGGAAGAGCTGGAGGTTGCTGCAGTGCTCCCAGTAGTGCTTGTGCTGGTAGCCAGAGTGAGAGAACTGGCTAACATTTTTAATGTAGATTTACAAAGTCACTTTGTGAGAAGCAGTATCAGTATAAATCCCTGGGGAGCCCCTGATCTGAAGCATAAACATTTATCTCCAGCATCAGTACATCCCCAAGAGTGAAGGAGTAGTAAAAGGTATTACAACTCAGAAGAATCCTAATTCTTCCATGTAGCTGGCAAGGAGAATAGGCTTTAACTTGTACTTCGGGCTGATCTGAAAAGCACAGTTGAAGTTTTAAACATAGTGACTTATCTTAGGCTATATGTAGCCAATTTCTCTATATTTAGTTGCTCTTACAGGTTATGTAGCCTGTCTTTACATTTCCGGATCACTGCTTGCCCCAACAAGACAAGAATACTAATGCGAGGAAAAGCAAACAGCCTCAGGCTATATCTTAGTACTAAGAGATGTTTAAATTACCATATTGTCCTCAAAATGAAATAAAAATCTTAAGATCTTTCAAATGCTCATATAAAATAATAACAAGGTGTTTCCCAAGAGTGTTTTCTCAATGAAGATCAATAAGGCCACATCTAAACTGGGACCTGGGAGCACTTCCCAATATTTGCTACTGTGTACACACACTGGGTTGGATCCTGCATTAGAATGAAAGCAGTGTGTGCATAATCCTCCATTTGCTATGCTCTAGGTCCTGTTGCAGTTTGAGTTCAGCCTTATATAAGGCTGTTTTACAGAAATTCACAAAAGATAAAAATGTTCCTCATTTTCCATCAGAGAAGAACTAGAAGCAGTGATATGAATCTTCTGAAGGTTTGAGTCAAAACAAGTATGTCTGCAGATGCAATTTTTATATTCAAAATTCTTGGTGAAAGTAAATAACAGAGATCCATATTGAAGCAGTGAGAACCATAAAATGCAAAATTCCACTATTTAAAGGAAATATAAGATGCCTTTAGTAACGTTGTGAGTAGTTCGGATTCAACAACTTTACTACTGTTGGTACCTACATACAAAAAATTCAGGATAAAAATTCATTTAATGTTTTTAATGTCAGTTTGACGATACTGAGAGCCCCTGTTTTCACATTAGCTGTTGCTTCCCCTGAATTGAAGATGTTAGTTTTCATCTCATTAATATTCCAAACTTACGGGAGCCAGTCAATGAGTATAGTGGAATATGAAATACGAAGCTAGAATAATACTTTTGTTTCCACAGAGATAAATGCACTCCTTTCCTGTCCCACTGATTTACAGTCAAAATTACTATGAATTATAGTCAATGGAATTATAAGATACAGTCAGCTAACGCAGACAGCACATCTCAACCTGTTAACACAGTTATACAAAGACTTTGTAATTAAAGAACTCTGCAGAGAAGCAAGTTACCTTTGCTACTTGTCCACAACTACTGTACTATCATCAACAAAAAGAGCAATTCATAAAGAATGACACATCATCAATATAAATTTTCATAGCCTGTTTCCACCAGTTTACTAGACAATACATTTTCACAACCATGTATATCTTTCCATAATAATTTCCATAATAATTATCCACTTTTAAAAAATCATTGCAGCAGTTATAACCTGAGTATTTTCATGGGCTTGTTGTCAGATGTGTACATATTTGTAGATATTTAAACAAAAACATGCACACTTACTAATGTAAATGCTCCTTCACTATTGCCTTATTATAAAGAAATAGTGTAATTTGTGAACACTGTTTCATGGAAACTCTTTTTTAATTCATTTTGAAGAACTTAAAATCTAAGCAGGCCAACTAATAGGAATGGATATTGTGCTTTGATTCTTTTTACATGAAACAGTTACCTCATCAAGCTCAATCTTTCTTTGTAATGACTAAATAAATTATTTGCAAATATTCTCACAATTTGAAAAAAAAATGCTCATGCATGATTTTCACTTACTGTTCACTGAACAATTTTGGGCTACAAATCTTGGCCCAAATTCAGCAAGGTACCTAAATATACATCTAAACTCAGGTGGAAAAGCACTCTTTTCTGGCCAAACTCTAGAAAGAAAACTTCTCTGTGTTTCGCATTCATACCTTCCTTGGGGTAAAAATGATAAAACATTGACATTCAATACCTTAAGAAAAAAATAAATTTCAAGGTCTTTACTGCAGCTGAAAGAACGAAGTGACTGGCTGCAAACAACTCCGCTTTTGAAACGCACAGAAACTGAGCTTAGAGCAAGCAATTACAAAGACTAGTTATTGAAAGGGTTTGAATCATGGAGAGGGAACAAACAGCCTAAAAGAGCTTGTGAGAACTGAAACACCTCAGCAGGTGGCAGGCTACCCTGGTCGTGGGCAGAAAAAGCAGCACTCAGCAGCCTGGCATATTCTGAGACCAAAACCCTTGTGTCACAACCTCCAGGCAGAAGTTAGCTTAGAAAGTCAGGAACATCGGTTTTAAAACTGAACTTCAGTCTGATCTCTCAATGTGCTACTCCAAATTAAACCAATATAGTCCTGCAGATAGAAGTTGCAGACCTAATGAAAGATTTTTTTTCCCTAAACCCTTCTCCCACAAGTCTGTAAGAAATTCCAAAAGAAAATAATTGAATCGCAGCTTTTTAGAGAGCACACAGGTCTTCAAATTAGCTGAATTTTAACACATCCAAAGTCCAATTTCTTAAACTTCCTTTGCAGACTTTTCTCTCCTCTTGTACATCACCACTGTCATCTCTATTACTCAAACCCATAACTGAGGGTTATTTTTCACTCCTTGTCTCCCCATCATAAAAAAAAATCACATCTTAAATGTGTGCCTTTCTTTCTCTCCCTAATGCCAAACTCTTATGAAGAAACTCATTTCCAGTCTTGCCTCCATCCTTTTTCCATACTGGTTTTGCTACCATCACTTTCCTTCTCTATCCCCAGCAATTAATGACTTTGAACCCAATGGCTTCTCTCTGCTACATCCAGTTGAAAGCTAAATCCTCTCCAAAGCACCTTCCTCCTCCTTATCTAGCTTTTGCTACACCTCTGTAGATGGTGATCTTTTTTGTTGGCACCTAACGATTGATTATGTATCTTTTTTTATGACTCTTCTTACGGATAAAACACTTTTCTAGACATTCAATGGATTGCATTTAGTTCCACGCTTAACTAAGGAGAATTCTTTGTAAGGAAGACATACCAGCTTGTAAAACTCCCAAAACTGAAAGTCATGGTTGCTGTGATGTGGGTCTTAGTCATCAAAGGAAAATAATTTTTTATCTGCAGGTACTAATTTAGACCAAGCTGCTTTGTAAACACATGGTACAAATTCTGAAAATGCTTTCCAGACTATCCTCAAAACAATCCATTTTTTCTGTAAACATATAAGAGAGTTACTGGTGTCACCAGGACAGAAATTCAGTCTCAACGCCTCCCAACATACAGCAGGTCAATCTGTCAGCATGCTGCCAGCTTGTGTGCTGCCTACAGCTTGGTTTGGCTATGGAGACAAAAGCCATACACCACTAGCACTTTCAGAAACCCCTGACCTATGTTGCTAGTTGAGCTGAGGTATTAGAGCAAGAGAGTGGTGTGAGAAAGATGCATAAAATCTTATTAAATATTGTAAGTTTTTTTTTTTAACGTAAGCCAAACAAATATATTTCCTTGACATTTTTAGATTTATGTTCATTTATTCTGCATAAAAATAAGCACAATATTTTATGGAGGACAGGAAGGCATCTTCAGTCATTTTTTGTTTAAGATGAGGAAAAAAATTGCTATTGGCCCAAAACCTTGTTGAGAACTCTATGTACAGAGCATTATTTTCCTTCATCTTTTCAAACAACAGGAGAAAGCAGAAACAGTGACATGATCTTAATCTGAGAGGCAATGCTGTAGGCAGCCCCAAATTCTTCCTGTGACTACAGAGCATGCCTTCAAAAAATCCATCCTGATAAATTGTAAAAATAAATGGAAACCACTGTGTTCTGCAAGGGTAAAAGTGTCCGTCACATACCTATTCATTTCTAACACACACTTTACTATGACACATTAATGATGTGAATATTTAGTCTCTGGAGAGTGTCAAATGAACCATGAGAAAGGGTGGCATTCTCTAGCAAACAGGTTTCTACAGGCCATACTACTGCCCATATGCTACTCCACTGCAGCTGGCAACCACTGGAGAAGATCAGGCCACTCTTTGTAACACATGGTTCATCTGCCTTAGACTAAAGGCAGCACCAAATGAGACTCCTGCAAGAAACTCCATTTGGCACTTTGTGGAGCTACATTTGGGAATGGTACCCATGGAATCAAACCAGCTCAGTTACAATGCAAATAATTTTCAATTCAGCCTAAAAGAGGGCTTCTAACCCTAAGGATCTGCCAGTCTAGAAATTAATTTTTGGTAAGGAATATGAAAAATTTCTCACCTTTCTTACCGTCTTTTTATCAGTATGCAGATCCCTTCCAGGTTGGGTTTACATTCTTTTAGGAGAACTCTGATTTTACACGTATGTCTCAGACACTGATGAAGAGACAGACAGCAGAAAAGTCTGCTGGATGGGGACAGAGTGGTGAGAAGAGGTACTTGAGATACATAAATAGAGACGAGGAGGAAGAGAAGAAGAGAAAAGTGTAGAGGTACATATGGAGGAAAGCCTGTAAAGAAAACTAAAAGCAGAGAAAGGGAACTAATGGCCATTTGAAAACATAGAGCAAGGGCTGTTAAAGAACACTTCCTTTAACTTAAGCAAGAGAGCAGAAGTTCTGTTTCTGAAAAAATTCAGTCAAAAGTTTGAAATGGGGAGAAACTAGGGCTGGCTAGTAATAAAAGGTTGTTGCTTCTGTGATTCTACTTTTGCTGGGGACTCCTAAGCTTTATTGCTAAGACTGCAAAACAGGGCAGTACTGTGCAGCTTTGTCTTCTGGATCTGCCACATTAGCTTTGAGACCCTACCAGTTTGTGGGCCACAATGGTCTTTGGAGATGCAGACTGTGAAATAAATTCACATGCTGAATATATGTTGAGGGCTGTACTCTTGGAGTTACTTTTAGCAAAGCAGACAGGAGACATTAAAAAGCATCTCAATGGACTATTCACATTCTGTTTCACGCATGGGGCATACTAGTTTTCAGAGAGAGGCTACAGCAAAATGTTGTATTTTATTGCCAGTGTTGCAAAGATCCACCTCAGAGCAGTGAGACTTGCTCAGTTTCTCCTGAAAAACATAGGGAGGGAAAACAAATTCCCTTATTTGTGGCCTTCAGAGACAGCCTTAGTTCACTTGGTAAATAATCTTGAGTTCTGTACATTTAATGACATATAAAACTAAATGAACCAGTAATATTGTTTTATGTATGATAAGTACAATACATCCTATTACACTTTGTTACCAGTCACACATTGCTTCCGTATCAGTTCATTTTGCCCACAGAGTTGTGGTGAATGGCGTTAAAT
>NW_010544038.1:0-23060 GCF_000687285.1 Phaethon lepturus | reverse complement strand
CCTGATCCCTTGGATGTCCTGCACATGCCCTAACAGAAGCAATTAACATGCAAGGTTCTTAAACGCACAAGCTTGATGCAGAAAGGCCCTCTTCTCTGAACAGGGTTTGTCAGCTACTTAGCTGTAACATTTCAAATGAAGGCCTGGCATCAGCATTTGATTTCCAGGACAAACACTGCTGTCTGTCATTGCACGTCCGTGGGCTTGGTATGAAAGCACAGCCAGCAAAACATACTCCAATTTTTCTTATCACTTCTTCAAAAAGCAGATTATAAAGACTAAAAGAAAAGCATCATGTGCCCTATCATCTGAAACATGAAAAGAGGCCAGAAAGGAGACTGCTAAACAGAACTTGCTGCTATCCCTCTTATCTCCTGCAAAACATTTTGTGCCAGGAAAGCATCGCATTGACAGAGGAGGTATGGGAGGGCAGAAAGATGTCTGCAGTGTTAAGTCAACCTCCTACCACAGTCCAAAGAAAAAGCAACTGTGACTGCTGCTACATTCAGCAATGCTGTAGGAAATTTACAGTTCACGTTTCAGGTAGCAGCACGAGTAATTATTCCATAAACCGAACCTGCTTTTCATCAGCCCACCCAGAGGCCAATCAGGGAATCTGCCAAGGAAGACTGTCAAGGGCAGGAATCAATTTGCATAAATTTAATTAAATGGCATACTTTCAAATGTCATGCAAATCAGAAGTGCACAACACAAGAGAGATAGCAAACCTAGTTAAGGATGGATAAGCGCAAACAGTAGGCTTGTGGTAGCTCAGCGGTTATATTTATGCCCTAGAAGGGGTCTGGGATCTTTGCTTTGATATTAAGTTCTCAAGAGCTATATGCTAATAATGGAGTAATTTATGGAAGACATTCTTTGGCAAGACACATAACCTACACTTTTGAAAACTAACATAATTCTTAAAACCCTTGGGATGAAGATTCAAAGAATTTAGGTCAATGTTCTCACACCCAGGACTCTGATACCAGATTGTTTAAATACATGGCCCTTTTCCAAGAAAGCCTAAAATCTAGTAACTACTATCACCCTGAGAAGCAATTTTACCCACTTATTTCCTCTTTACAAACATACCTATGTAAGTATTTTGAGATTTTTAGGTGCCTAATCTAGGGTTCCGGTTTGAAAGTCTAGATCTAGAAAGATGTAAAATGCGAGCCTTATAATCTGACGGGCCTGCATAGAGGTCTCTGCAAAAATAAAGTTCTATATAAACACAGAATGATTCACCTTGTAAGCTTGCATGAGCATGTGGATGACTCCAGGGGCACCATGGCACCAGTGAACCAGTCTGTCAGTCTCATTGCTCAGTGATGATGGGTAATTCCCAGACCTGAATTTTTTATGACGCACATAGTCAATGCTTGGCTTCACCAGCTCTGTCAGGGTCTCCTGGTCCACATTTGCAATTGGCTAAAGAAAACATTAAAAAAAAAAAAAAATCACCAGAGCCATAAACAGAAGTAGCAACAAATTGTGTATCAACACGTAAGCCTATGATCTATTTTCAAGTAGCCTACATACATGGCCTTGACCCAAATACTTTGAATCACTTCATACAGATTTCATTAATATCTGCTCACAATACCCTTGTGAAGAGCATTTTTACAGCTACTGTAAAGACAAAGAAATTGGGGCACCAAGTTCTTACCTGTCTTACTGGAGGTGACACAGAAAGACTATGGAAGAACTGAGAGCAGAATTCAGATTTCAAGACTCCCAGGCCTCTCTTTGTATCTTAAAATAGAGAGAACGCTTACAGGAAAAAGACGGTTTTATAGATTAGTTGCTCATAAAACCCATTGTGTTGTAAGTGTGTGTTGTTTTAAAAACATTTTGTTTTAAAAATAACTAATGTAAACGAACCAGTCCTATTTCCCAATAAATGAAGAAGAGTGTATGTAGTAGCATACCTGGCCTGGTTTATGAAAGTTAGTTTCCCACCATAAACAAATCTCCCTGAAGCTATGGGCTATAAATCAGCATTTCCAATTTCAGAAGCAACAGCTACTTCTCAAGGTAACTAAACATCTTTGTACTACAAACTCATCTTTAGATTGCTCTTCTGAATTTTCCTTCTCATTTCTTGTATTTAGTTTACATCCTTGCCAAAAGAAGAATATATCCATCAACCTGCACACTCCTTGTAAGTTGTTCTTAGTCGGCATTCACTCCTCTACCAGTCCATTTTACAGTATTTTCATAACAGAGTTCTCCATTTTTACACAGCCTACTGGATTTCTGGAATTCCTGCAAGCTGCAGGAACAACTCCAGAAACCGAAGCCTACAGAAGCTAATAACTGAGCTTATTTTTTAAGTAACTTGTCTCTGTTGCTGACTCAATGTCATACAACTTTACTGTTTCCCACATTTGCATTCAATGGGTTAGCACACCACCACAATTCACAGTCCTACGGTCAGATGAAGGAACACTTTAAATAGCTGTATTTTTAGTAACCCGAAATAACCAAAAGCCTCTGTTTCACCTCAGTCAGGAAATCTTTTCTGGACTTCTACCAACAGGTCAGAATTCCCCTTCTACCTCCTGGATGAATTATTTAACACTGTTGAGCTCTTATTCTTCCAATAGTCTTCTGTAAGTAAATTCAGCAATACATGTTTCATCATAAAGGTGTTGTACAGAAATCATGAAGTGACCTTCAAATCTCAGGTGCTATGTTGGATGCCCTTTTTTTGTTATCAAACAACCACTCAAACTGTCTCCTAAATTCTTTGCTGAAAATACAAAAAAAATTTCTCCTCGTTTGGTGTGGGAAGGATGGGGGAAAGGATGGACTCCAATATGCCATCTTCTTCTGCAGTGGATGACTCAATTCTGCATGACTCACAATATTTAATGTACAGTGAAAAGGCAGTAATCTAATGCTGCATAAACAATAACTCTGTGGTAATTCTTAAAAGCAGCAATTATATTTAAAGGAAAAAAAAGTTACGATTTTAACATGTAGACAGAGAAGCTGCTGCTTAAACCAAAAAGCACTGTGCAATTAGTTCCGCTATCAGCCTTGAATAGTAAATGAAGGCTGGAGCCTTTAAAGAGGCCTTTTTAAGGGACTGGATGTTTCTCAAGCCAGTGAAGGAAAAACAGAAGCAAGGAAGATGAAGTAAACGGAAGGGGTGGACCATCTTGTTGAAGAAAGCAACTTATCTTGCTTATCCTTATCTTGTTGAAGGTAAGGACACAGTAAATCAGAGCAGACTGAGGCCCCAGTGAGATGGTCGTTGCAGAAAATTGCTGCAGCGAGGTTAAGACATGCCCCCAGGTAGCAGAGCAGTAGCCAACTTCCATAGCAAAGTCAGGCACTTTAGCCTGAGCTGCTGGTGGAAGTGGTGTGAGCTAATCTGAAACAGATGGGGAGAAGTCACAGCATCTCTTGCAAATGAGGAACAGCTGAGCAGTGGCAACACCAAATACCAGCTCAGTCACTTCTGCAGTGAACATCTGTACACAGCTTTAGGCTGTGAGGAAGCACAATCCTTCTGCTTGCCTGAAGGAAAGTCATTCTGCTTGAGTTGGTAAGAAAACTAACATTTACAAAGATGTACAGACTGGCAGTACCTTTAAAAAACAGAAACAGGTCCTATACAAATTTCACAGCTCTATGGCCATCTTCTGTCATGAATCTTAAGGCTCTTTTTCCAGATTGTACAACAGAAATAAGATATACAGGTCTGTTTTGGAAAACATCATAATTCTGCCTGAGAATCTCAGGGCAGGGGGAATGGATTTAAGTGTGGGAAAGAGAAGATATACAGAAGAGAGGAATCTCACTCAGGACAACAGAAAGAGGAGAGCAGGGGTCATAAATGCACTAAGGAACACCAGATTTTTTGGGGAAGAGATAGGGGGGATAAGGAAGAGGAAGAACATCTAAAGAACAAAAGCATACTGAAGAGTAATGTGTGATTAAGGATAGCTTTCCAAAAGCTTCAAGATAGTGGGGGGAAAAAAACAAGTCACTGGAGGAGACAGGAAGGGCATGGAGAGCAGTAGGACAGAAGACACCAGCAGTGCACTCATTTAAAAATAAAGTGGAGTCTAACTCCAAGTTGTGAGACCCTGACCAAGCACACCACTGCACATGAAATGTGATGATGAAAGCTGAAGATAAGATCTTCTCATGCAAAACAAGAAATCACTGGTGTTTCACCCCAACCCACAGAAGACACTCTTACCTGCATGAGCACGTAGTAGATCCCTGCCACTCCATGGGCCGCTCCAACATATTGCTTCCTGTGCCACTGGTACAACAGAGGGCAACGGTCTGTTTTCCGCTCCTCCTTCGAAAAGTTTTTCCCCGATTCAATAATAACATCTATTACCTAAGAAAGAGAACACACACCTTCCATCTGTCTCACTTACTTTGATTCAGAGGGTTTTGCTTTGTCATGACTAAAACAACAATAAAGAATAAGCCACAATAAACAACAATAGGACAACACTATTAGATTCATTTGAACTTGACTGTTGAGGTAGAACCGGAATTTTTCCTAAATGATGGAATTGCTTCTATTTCTAAGAGTAGAAATTCAATATATACTTATTTCTAATCACTTTTTCCTCCAGCCTCCCCCTTCTCTAGTTCTGGTATCTGCAGAACAATCGTGCATCCTTCCCACTCTGAATTCTCCTTCTTTTCACTTCAACACTTCCACACTTTTTTCTTAAGGTTTTGGTAACAATTTCTCATCCTCAAATACTCCAAAACTAGTTACATATTAGATCCATTTCCATGGTCGGCCATGGACCCAACCGCACTGGCCTGTCTCAGTCCCAGCTGGGGAGCAGGGAAAGGGGGAAGAGATTGGAGGGACAGATGAGACTGAGTTCCCGATTCTAGGTTCCCCTCCTCTCCATCCTCCCTCTCTTAATCCCTTGACTTATGTGAAGGTGTGATTCCAGTTCAACCTCACTCATGCTGTGGCACCAGAGAGAGAAAAGTATGCTACCTCTTTGATAACAGACTGTGGGACAGTGTCCGGACCGATTTCAGTATTCAGGTACAGCAAGGCATATAGGTAACCTGCTCTGCCATAAAGCAGCTCATCTGGAAGTTCAGCATCTGTGCTTATGACTGTCCTTTGGAGCTGCAACAACCTGCAAGGAAGGCAGGGGGAGAGAGCATATTTTCTAGAGACCATACTGGACTATGTATTGCACAAGCCATCAATCAAACTAGAAGCAGAATGAGTGCCAAAGCCCCACAGCTTCCCTTTAGTCATCCTCAGTTCAGCTGGCTGCCAGGTTTACACAGAGGAGTTCTGCGTGCCTGCCACCCCTGACAGACAGGCAACTGGGAACCAGAGCCAGGTGAATATTAGAGCAACTACTGTGTTTTTGTGTAGACAGAAACAGATGCATGGGTGCAGAGTGAGGGTTGGATGAGGCTGGAGAGCTACTCCAACAAACAGGGAAACCTCCTGGAGCCCCTGGCAATTTTACATAAGCAAGTATCCTTAATTGTAGATATGTAAGAGAGAAAAACCAAAAACGAACAAAAAATCCCAGTACCACCATTCAGCAGTCCCCTTCCTTAGGCAACATGTTGTCTCAAATATTTAGCAGCTCAATTTTGAAAAGGGCACTGCTATTATGCACAAGTGTCTTGCTTCCCTTTAGCAATGGAAAAAAACCTCGGGCTGGCCACCTCAACTCTCATCTGCTCCAAAGAGACTCCCTGCTATTACTCTACCAGTCTGCATTAGAACTGAGGTGGAGCAGAGATCTGTTTCCCTGCCCACTCCTTTCCTATCTCTTCCTATCTTTTGTGATGAAATTGGCAATTAGATGCAACCATGGAGATGATCACATTTTAAATTGAGGGAGGGGGCAAGACAATCTGGATTAAGACCGAATTCAATTCCCAGGTCCCCCCAACCACTATTACCCAGCAAAAATGTTAGCATCAACATCATGCTGGAGCAAAAACACTGACCACAATGGCTTACTTATGCTGTCACTGCTTAATACGAGGGAAAAGCCACTCTCAAAGTGAGTTTTATATTATCATTCCTTTCTTGGAACTTAGAATTCCTTTCTAAGGACTTTCATTCCTTTCTTTAGACTTAGAATTAAATTGCTTTCTTTTAAACTGTCCACTGTTAAGTTTATTATTCAAATCATACAATTGGACAGCAGCAAGGTAAAAAGTTAAAACTGCAATCATAGATTACATTTCGACATCTATAATGTACCACTCAGCTGGTGTCATGAATATATTTGTAAACAAAAAAGGAAGAAAAGGAACAAATAATCAAAGTAACCTCCTTTTCAGTCTTCCTCCTAGAAATTACTTTCCAAGGAGAGGCTAGATGAAAAGATTTATTGCTGATCTCATTTTGCTGTACTCATGCCTTCATGCCTTACAACACCACTGCTTTCCTAGCTGCATCCAAAATTACATGCTCAAGTTTATTGCCAGTTCTAAAAGCAAAAAAACCCAAACCTACCACCCGTTTCAAAACTGAAATATTCAGTCAGGAACAGCAGCAGGATTATAGATTCGAAAGAGAACAATGATATTTCCAAATATAAACCTGAATGGAGATAAGGACACAGGGCTAGTGTACAAACTCTGGCAGCCTAAGGTATGCTGCTGGAATGCTACCAGGTGGATTGCTGGTGCCAAATGCGAAGTCCACAGGGGTGCAGTGCTTCCAGCCCGTCATGTCAGCAGTGAGCTCCATACCAGCAAAGGGACAGTCAGTTCTCCAAGGAAGCTCTACCTCTAAGTGGGATTTGTCAAGACATTTGTTACATTTAGATTACTTTGAAAAGGGGCTGGAATTTTTTCAGGCTACTCTTCTATGAAGGGTATGCTTTTACCTAATTAAAGCCCTTACCTTTGATGGTTCAGCAAAATACCTCTACTTTGTTTTATTAAATCTTTGTTACAGATCAAGCCAACGTACTATGTTTCTGTCTGGACATTTCCAGATCCCGGCAGTGTACATGCTTTGTAATGAATCTACAATTAAGATCCATGCTTTACAGGAAGCATCACATACTGCACAAACACTACATATTGCTGATGACAAGCGTGTGGCTTTTGTTAAATGTCACTTCAATGTGACAAAATCAAAATGTGCATGCACTACAGATATGGCCAGGACATCCTGTCCTTACAGCGATAAAGGACTCAAGATAACTGGCTAAATACAAATCAAGTGTAAGCCAGCTTTAATAAAGATAAAGCCTATTTTGTAATTCTTCTACTGAATATGTATCAGGGGAGAAAATGCCTCCATTTTTTAATCCTGTCCTCCAAAACTCCACTCGCTAATGTTACTGAACCAACACTCTCTACAAATGAAGGACATGGCTTTTTCCACCATCAACCACTTACCTGGCAACACATTCTTTAGATTCACTGTCATTTTTCAGCTTGTGATAAACCACTGCACCCACTGCTAGTGGCCCAGCATCACCACAGAGGAAAGTAACTCTTCTGCCATTCAGATTGCGAAGGATTCTCTTCACATAATCAAGAGATCGCTGCAAATAGCTCTGGTTTTTCGTGACACGGTACAGTTGCAGATATAAGAGGGCAATACCTGGAACAATCACATGAAAAAGAGATAGTTTCATTTACTTTTCCTTATATCATATTCCTGTCTATAGTGCCTCTGAACCAGTAACTCAAATGTGAACAGATATTTGGGCAATTAATACATGTCAGTCAAGGGTCCTAGCTTACGCAATGGAAGGCATCAGGCCATCTATTTTGATTACATTTCAGTTTGGATTGTGACAAAAATAAAAAAAATTATCAGACTGAAGCCCAATGGCAGACTCACAATTTGCAGAGAATGAAGAAAGTTCATGACATAGGCACCAACGTTTGGTGAAGAAATCACTGAAGACTCAAAAACTTGGGCTAACAAGCACGTATATGACCAAGTACACTGACTGTACAATATTCATCTATTATATGCAAGAAGTGACTTATTTTCCACTTGATTTGTAAAAGGATCTTTTGATAAGTTTTTGGATTCAACTTGCCAAGTTCTCTATAACCCTTAAATGTATTTCGCAACAAGATTATGAACTTCTCCATGTTAAGTTCGTTTGTAAAATCCAGAAAGCAAAAACTCTTCAGACAATGCCAGAAGGCAACATCAAGCTTCACTCCATGAAACTCATTACATAGTTCTCCATTAAAACAAAATAAACCTAAATCTTAAAAATTGCAACAATGTAGACTGAAGAAAGTGAAACAAATCCATCTAAGTGGATGTTCGTTGTCCGACTGCAAGCATACATGTGCAGAAGTAGAACATTTGCCTCCAGACCAGACTGTATCTCAAGCTCCTGTTTCTGAACAGGCTGAGCATTCTCCTGAGCGACAATTAAAGTGGAGAATACACGAGGCCCAGAAGAGCTGCAGATCTTGGTTAGCCCAATTCAGAGGTATGGAAACTTGTGAGCTATTGGGATTTCTGTAACCCTTTTTTATGTTGCTAAAAATGTGTAGATATCTGGGCTTGATCAAAGGATGATCAGAAAAGTAGCCACGAGGCCCAGTTCATCCAGTCCTTCCTTGTGCAACACCCCTTTAATGGCTTCCTCCAAGATGTCTAGCACATACAAAGAGTACTTGTATGAGCAAGATGGATTCTAACATGACTCCTATGATTGTTACATGCCAACAGTATGTGCTCCAAGATTTTTAAAGATGTTTCATAAAGTACAAGCCAATGCTCAGGACTGCACTGCCAGTAAGATTTGTCTGGATTTGGTACATAACAAGCATGGCAGTTGTTTTCAGCATTGCTTTTGCATTCTGACTTGCACACTAGCAAAATGCTGCAAGGAGCCAGTCTGGGGAGAAAGTATTTGCACTGAGTATTTTAAAATATTTTAAATATTTTTATTCCAAGTCCTTTCCACAGGAGCCTTGAAAGAAGTTTACAACTTGGAATAGATGTAGCTGGCAATCCTTCTACAGGATGGAAAAACCACACTCTCATTCAACTGTGTTTCTTGTTCACCTATAAGGCTATCATTAAAGGCTTTACTAAGCCCTTGACACAGTTTAACACAGCATACTCCTGGAGAAACTGGCTGCTCATGGGTTGGACAGGCATATCCTTCACTGGGTAAAAGGCTGGCTGGATGGCCGGGCCCAAAGAGTTGTGATGAATGGAGTTAAATCCAGTTGGCAGCTGGTCACAAGCGGTGTTTCCCGCTCACTATAGGGGCCAGTCTTGTTTAATATCTTTATCAATGATCTGGACAAGGGGATCGTGTGCACCCTCAGTAAGTTTGCAGACAACACCAAGCTGGGTGGGAGTGTTGATCTGCTGGAGGGTAGAAAGGTTCTGCAGAGAGATCTGGACAGACTGCATTGATGGCGCAAGGCCAACTGTATAAGGTTCAACAAAGGCAAGTGCCAGGTCCTGCACTTGGGCCACAACCACCCCATGCAATGCTACAGGCTTGGGGAGGAGTGGCTGGAGAGCTGCCCGGCAGAAAAGGACCTGGGTGGGGGTGTTGGTCGACAGCCAGTTGAATATGAGCCAGCAGTGTGCCCAGGTGACCAAGAAGGCCAACAGCATCCTGGCCTGTACCAGAAATAGTGTGGCCAGCAGGAGGAGGGAAGTGATTGTGCCCCCGTACTTGGCACTGGTGAGGCCACACCTCGAATCCTGTGTTCAGTTTGGGCCCCTCACTACAAGAAAGACATTGAGGTGCTGGAGCGTGTCCAAAGAAGGACAATGAAGCTGGTGAAGGGCCTGGAGAACAAGTCTTATAAGGAGCAGCTGAGGGAATTGGGATTGTTCAGTCTGGAGAAAAGGAGCCTGAGGGAAGACCTCATCGCTCTCTACAACTGTCTGGAAGGAGGCTGTAGCGAGATGGGTGTCGGTTTCTTCTTCCAAGTAACAAGCGATAGGATAAGAGGAAATGGGCTAAAGTTGCACCAGGAGATGTTTAGATTGGATATTAAGAAAAATTTCTTCACTGAAAGGGTTGTCAAGCATTGGAACAGGCTGCCCAGTGAAGTGGCTGAGTCATCATCCCTGGAGCTATTTAAAAAGATGTTGTAGACGCTTGGGGACATGGTTTAGTGGTGGACTTGGCAGTGCTAGGTTAATGGTTGGACTTTATGATCTTGGAGGTCTTTTCTAACCTAAATGATTCTATGATTCGATCTTCTTCAGCTAATGATGGCTGTGTCACTTTTAGCTTATGATTCATTTTCAGCATGCTCTGATTTATCGGCCGTAACTTCAGTTGTCAGTCACAGTGCCAGCACACAGCTCCCTGGGAGCTGTTTTGTTAATGTCAGCGAGAGAAAGCCTACCACTTGAGATCTTCTGCACTCACTCACCAGCCACTCACTTTCAGCCCTTGAAACACATGTACCATCTGAGTTGTCTAAAACTTCCCCACCCATCCACCCACAGCACCATCTGTACCGAAACAACAAGAAGAAAGCAAAGAAATTTTACCCTTTTGTTGCCAGAATTAAGCCTGAGCTCAGACAAAGCCTGGGGAGTTTTTCCAAGCTGCTCCCCCTCACAACACAAAGATAAAAGAATAGATCTCCTCAGGGCACATTTCAAACATGCTGTGCTAAAAGCATAAGTAAGCCTGAAGCGTGAACTAGGCAGAGCAGAAATAGAATATACCATTGTAATAGCAAAGTGGCACTTAAGAGGCCTAGATGGAAAAGCGTTTTGGCAGCTTGAAGAGCAGTGGTTGCATTAGGCTTGACAACTGCAGGCTCTGCCTAAAGGATCAGAAGGGCTCATTCAACATTTGGACAGCATCAGTGACGCAATGCTAAACGATGGTGCTGAGCAATAACCAGCGCTTGCACATGCCTGTTTATCTTCATGAACTTCACAATCTTGCAACCGCACCTCCGTACTCCCCCTCCTCACACATTCATTTTATCATTTTTGTACAGACAGAACAAGCACAGACAAACTACCAATATTCCAGGTCTTAAGGCTCCAAGCTCCTGGGCACAGAACACCTTCCCCCAGCTCCCCTCCCACAATGACTGGAAGATGTTGTTACCATTAGACAACTGCTAAGTAATGGTCAGTTCAACAGAAAAAGGTGAAAATAACTCCTTTTAAGAAAACCTTAAAGAAACAAGAGGTAAGCTGAAAGAAAGAACAGCCTTAGAAAATCCTCTCCTTCTGCAAGATAAAGATCTCCATCTACAAAAGCCAATTATCTCTCTGTAGCTTTGTCTGATGAAGTCAATGGAAGTCATTCCAGACAGTAGCGACCAAGGGTTCAGAGTTAAAAGAACAAACTCACACAAATGCCTGTATCAGAGTATTTCTGCCACTCCTGTGAGAATATCAGAACCTCCTCCAGTGAATAAACCCAATTACACCCACCCAAATTCTAGCGTTCTCACCAGTCCAGCCAGTATAAGCAGAGCAGTCATGGGGGTCTGCCGTCTTCAGCCCTTCCTCCATTTGTTGCAGAAGGTCCTTGATTTTTGCCTGGATACGTTTTGAGAACCGAGCACTAACCTGAAAACAGAAGACAGGAGAAAAGGAAAGAATCCAAGAATGCAAACTGTCTGCTCCACTTTCTTGTTTGGAGGGAAAAAACAACCAAACACCAAAACAAAACAAACAAACAAAACATAACTAGGGAATAAACACTACATACAGCAATCAGCAGTGTCAAGGTGGTTCATCTTAAGTGTGTCCCATGTAATGCATTCTGATTACATACTAGAGTAAGTTACTAGTGTCTACATTAGTCAAAAGTTATCTGGGGATGCTTTAAAGTCACATGAAGAGCAGCAATGGAGACTGTGACTGTAATTATACGCTGCCTCTTATCTCAGGCGCTTAATACAGTAAGCAATGCTTCTCTGAACTGCGTAAAAGGTGAACAGAAGACAACCATCTGCTGCCACTCCATGGGCCAATACTCCATTCAGGGTCCTTGTACCCAGACCACATTATGGATGAACACAGCACAGTGAACCTACAAGCCCCATGTTATAGGTGCTTGCTGTCATCACAAGGTCCCTGCACATCCTTTGTGGCACTATAGAGCCGCAAATAGAGAAAGGAAAATAAATGCTCGTATTTGAGACAATCAAGTCAAGGTCAAGCCATCATCTTTAATGATGCACTCAATCACATCAGTCATGATGTATTCACATTTCTTTCTTAAATCCAAGACTTTTTTTTATGTCCCAGCTTGTGATTGCCAGACAAAAGGCAAGTCATCTAAATGCCCTTCCTCCTGCTTCTTGCTCTCTCCTCACCCCACAACAATATTAGGATTGACATGCCTTATCATGAGAGGAGGTTGTTAAATGCAGTGACATATTAAAGAACTACCTGACAGAAAGAGCTAAACACAAATAGGATGACTAAAAGTAGCTCAGCAGCTTCAGTTCATGCATGAACTTGAAAAAACAAATCTTTGATTTTATACATTGCTTGCTTTTACTTTTGACCAAGAAAAGTTTACATAGATGCTATATATGAAATATAACAGAGGATACTTTGCTCTTGCCAACATTTCTCTATCATTAAGCATACTGCATGCGATGCAGTATGTACTGCATGGCATTATTGATTACTCCCTCAAGCCTATAGAACATGGAAATAATCAATTAACTAGAATTTATTGCTCTCAACTTTCATGGTAAAGAGTATTCATGAAGTCTCTTTACAGGACAATTCTACATTTGAGTGGGAGCATCAGGAGCAACAATCAAAAATGTTTAGTTTGTTGTTTGAGGTTTTTTTATTAAACAGTATCACTTATTGATCAGCTTTTCCTACTAACACATTTATTAACAACTATTTTATATATTTAAATAGAGCTTAAGGGCTAGGTTTACTTAATAGCACAATTTATCTACTACAGAACTAGAGAAGAAGAAACAAAACCACTCTTCCCTTCCCAGGCTATAGGAAAAACTTTATCATTACCAGGTAATTGCATCATTCTGACAAAATAGTGGTGTACACAAACCTTGTGACACTCAAAAATATTTCCTGGATGTGTTTTCCATCATCTACAGCAAGCCCCAGGCAAACATCACTTGCCACCCATACCTTAGTTATCCAAGCACAGCCAGAAGAGAAACTCTACAGAAACACGGAAGCCGTCAGGGCTTCCCCATCTCCCAAATCAAGAGCCACAAATGCAGTGGTCATCAGAAAAACTACATTACACAATTTGGCTACTTGCCACCTTACACCGAGAATAAGCTACTGTTTTCTGAACAGTGCTTGAATTCCTTCGACATCTTGCTTCCCCAGTCTGCTCCCAGATAGCAGCTGGAACAAATCAGATTGGTGGAGTCTTAGTTTGATGTTAAACACATCTACTTTTTTTTTTTTTTTTACTGAAGAAGGAGAAATTAGCTCATTAGTAATGTAAGTTCTTGCTTGATTACAACACATGCCAAAAGGGAAGAGTTCAGATAAATCATGGGTCCTGGATGCCACCATGCACCTGCTTAATTAAAATACATCATACTTCGCACTCCTGTTCAGAGCGGAACTTCAAATAAAAATCAGTGAATTCAAACATCAATTCAACAGATTCAGAAATCAGAAAGATAATAGGAATTACACAAGTCCTCTGACACACCAGAAGTCTCCAGGGTCAATGGTTCAAGTTCATTTTATAATGGTAGGATAGGAAGGGAGAAGGAACTTGTGCCAGTATATCTCATGTTGCACATATCGCTCTAGGAAGGGCTAGAGCCCCATTAACCTTCTCCAGTAACTCTAGAAATAGCAACCAAACACAGTAAGCAACTGATACCTACTACCCTTTGGCCATGTTAAGGCCGAAGAGTAATTAAGCACCTTTTGTTAGGAAACTACCACGTGCACACACAGCGCCGCCCCCCCCACCCCCTCCGGCCCTTTTGACTAGTGCAGTGAAGTCTCAACACAAAGAAAAACCTTTCCCAAAGGCAGGACTTCTCTCCTTCAAAAGACAGCTACGCCAATACTAAGGCATATGGTGAAACAGCGTGAGGATATCCACGCCAATGCATCCAGGCACAGCGCTCAGCTTATCTGACAAGAGTGAACTAAGGTTTCAGACTCCCTGTTTATTTACCTACTACACATCACAAGCTGGTTGGTTATCTTTTTGTTCTGACAATACACCTGCTGTTACCAAATCAGAGTACTTTTTATCAAACACCAAATCTAATTACTTAGAGGCAGGAGGGGAGTACTAGGACATCAGGACACCTGGATTCTGCTTTGAAACCTCGGTCCCACGCAAATAATTTAGCTCAGGCTGGCACATCCCTCTCTAACATGGGAATTGTAACTTACCTATCTTAATTCAGTGCTTAGAAAAGCACAGCTAAAAGGATTTTTTTAATTATAATGATTTATCAGCCCAAAGCTACTCCCAAGCTTATGCCAGTGTAAATGCTTTATGAGTGGCAACAAAGTTTTCCCCAGCTACCTTTCCCCAATAAGGGGAAAAACTTTCTCCACCACTGCATCATTTTTTCTTTTTGTTGTTCTGAAGCTTTTAACAACTGAGCACCATCACTGTTCTTGATAAGATTCCACTATAAGCTTATAACAGATGCTTACATGCACTAGAATAAATTAATTACATAAAGAAATGAATGTTGAAAGGTGGCTTTAGAGGATTTATAAACCTTCTTCAAGGAATCTTATGGCAGCATTACAGCTGAGCATAAAGCATGCTAATTCGTGTTGAGCGCAGATTGATTTTCATGAGATGCATACTCATTTCATAAGGATGATTCCAGCTGGCATTCAGCCTTTTCTGCAGGTGACTCTTGTTATTCCTGTAGGAACCAATGAAAACCAGGAAGCCTGACCTCCAATATCCAGTATCACATTTACTCCCGGTTCATAACACACTGGGTGATAACAGGAGCTGAAGAGTATCTTTTAACTAAAAAAAGCTCTTTCCAGGAATGCAACTGCTGCATTATTCCTCTGTTGCTGCAGGAAGAGCAACCACTATCACCCCAACCACTGCTTCAGTTTTACATCACACAAAAAAACATAAAAATGAGAGTTCATTCCCCATTATACCCAACAGAACCCCAAACCATATTGATTATGGTAACAAGAAAGGCTCATTATCAGCATGAAACAGAAGTGCAGAAAAATACAAATATGTTGGTTTTGCAAATTAATAGTTTTGTGATATATTTGAACCATATCACTTTTTCCATTTCAGTGAGGCAGTATGCAAAGCTACATCCCAACCTAAAGTCTTCTAAAGCCAACAAAAATGCTTTATATATATAATATCACTCACCTTTGGCACTAATGACACAGTGTCCACATTATGCTGCCCTTCTCAGCAATACCTGTTTCCCCTATCTGCTTTCTTTCATTTGTAGGGTTCCTAAAAAGAATTGAAATCATCTTCTTTTGTAAACCCAGCACTAACACTACACGGACATCACAAAAAATACACCATGATGCAAATAAAAATCCCCTAAAAGAAATGCACATTTCACTTGCAGTTGATATTACAATAACATACCAATCCTTACTGACCTACATCTCCATTACAGCCATACCCTGCTTTACAGCTGCAGCTTTAAAACAAACCAGCACCAAGAACAGATGAGACAATAAGCAGCTGCTATGTGTTTTATATCATGATTTCTGGTAGGTAAGAGAAGCCTGTAACTTAAAGTTTGCATGCACATTTGGACCAGGTATCACAGTGCTTACGTAAGTCTGACAACGCAACCATGAGACCTCATAGCACTTCTTTTGTAGTTAGAAGTAATACTCTGGTTTGACAGACACAGGGCAAGTTATCGCATTTGCCTTTGTCAAAGACATTTGCATACTGATGTTTTTCAAAAACACCTCTCAGTATTTATTTGCATTGTGACACATCTACACCAAGTAACTTCTGCAGTCTCATGGCAGGACAATGGAGACCTGAGCTCAGCTTCTTCACAAGTTGCCAATGTACCAGTTTTTCTTGCCACCACCAGCTCCCAAAACAACTATGTTGCTGTTAACCCTATTTGGCTATTAACCCTATTTTATTTCATCAGCTTTTGGGGGACTGATGCTATGTACAAAACTAGACTGAAGGAGGAAGCGATTGATTCTGCAGAAGCAGCATGGAAATGTCCTATACACACAGTGACAAGCAAAATAAATACTTATTTCACCTCATCTCAGTTTGAATCAGGTCAGAGAAAAGTGACTTCATTGTAGGTGATATGTAGAACAGGAGACATAACATGGTGCTGGGTTTTCTTTCAGCCAAAGTGTATTTCACAGAGAAGAAATACAGCTCAAGTTGGCACTGCAGCAAGGACTCATTCAAAAAACCAAACTCGCATAGAAGACCGCACGAGGGACATGACAGCCACTGGTAAGGGAGAACAGGGTGGTAGATGACTCACAGCTCTATTGAAATGAGAAATCCTGGCTGTACTAAAATCATTGGGAACTTTGCCACTAACTTAGGGAAGCCAGGTTTCATACCCGTGCGCTAGAGCACAGGTTTATTGAAGCAAGATGAGGTCTCACACTCACCTCCACAGAGCTCCTGCAAGAGCAGACCAGAAGGAATGGCAGTAGGGTCCCACATGCAGAATCTAGCAAGGTCAGCTGGGAAGTAACCTGCCTTTTTTGCACAGAAAAACAAGTTTTTCTTTGTTTTTTCCTAAATCAAAAGACTTAGAGCTCCAAGAGCAGCTTTTTTTTCTTGTCTGAAAATACCAGATACTAAGAAAACGCATAACCCTGCCTCTGAAACAGTTAAACACAGCTCTCTGCTACTACTCAAAGGTCCTTCCAGAAACAAATGCCAGTTCTGCAAAACCACATGCTTAATAAATGATTTGAAACACTACTGTCTGTAGAACACATTGCTCTGTTTTTCAGTCATCTGGCACCTAGTGCTGTATATATGATAGTTGGGAAAAAAGGAAAAAAAAAGAGGAAGAAAAGAAGAAAAGGAGGAAGGGAAGGAAAGAGAGAGAGAGAAATCAACAGGAGTAGGCAAATTACTACACCGCTACAAATGCCAGTTTAGGAATAGGCTTTAAAAGCAGGTATCACTCTACCTCAGAGGAGATGAAAGTGTGAAAAACAGCTTTAAAAGGCAATCCATTCAAGTCACAGAATTGCTTAAGTAAGAAGCAGTGTCTCATAATTACATCTAATGCATTTGTGTGTAAAAGGAGCTGTTGGCCTCACTTAGGTTCCAAAAAAATAAAGCCTGAAGATTTAGATCATCATAAAGAGTCACCAAAAAGCTTCAGATTATTCGTAACAAAAATAAACATGATTAACAGACACTGAGGAACATTATCCTATGTTTTCGGAAACGGAAGCTGAGAAAGCAAAAGAGCAATACTGAAAATCACTGGTCCTCCAGGTAGTCTAACACCAGCATGCTACTTCTTGTAAACTAAGAAAATAGAAGTCTGCTGTGACTAAGATTTAAAGTCACTCACTACACAGAGGTCTCCACCCTAGCTGGGACATTTTTAGGTGGTCCAAAAGTTGTATAAAAAGCTAAAACCTCCACCAATCACAGAATCTCTAAGTTGAAAGGGACCTTTAAATGTCATCTAGTCCAACCCCCCAGCAATGACCAGGGACATCTTCAACTAGATCAGGTTCCTCAGAGCCTCTCCAACCTCACCTTGAATGCTTACAATGATGGGGCATCTACCACCTCTCTGGTCAACCTGTTCCAGTGTTTCACCATACTCATTGTGAAAAATTTCTTCCTTCTATCTAGTCTAAACCTTCCCTCTTTTAGTTTCAGACCATTACCCCTTGTCTTATCGCCACAAGCCCTGCTAAAAAGTTTGTCCCCATCTTTCTTAGAAGCTCCCTTCAGGTACTGAAAAGCTGCAATAAAGTCTCCCCGGAGCCTTCTCCAGACAAACACTGTCTAAGTTATTTTGATGCACATATTGAACTTGACAGCCTATCAGTGTTGTGCAGTTAGACCCCAAATGTAATTTATTTTCACCAGAAAATGAGTACCTGTTCTTGCACTTGCCCACACAGCTAGCCAGAGTAACAACTCATTAACACACAGATCTGCAAGATAAAACCAGAAGCCGGCAAAGGGTGCATGAAGGTGAGACAATTTAATCAGAACTTCGGTTTTGATTTAGAAAAGTATCTTCATTCAGAACTGGTTGACTAAAACCAAATAGGCTTAACCATGTCGTTAAAGTGTAGTCCTGAAAAACAGGAGAGGCTTTCAATATAAAAGCATCAGAAAAGTGCTAAGTGGCATTTGATGCTGATGTGCGCTGTAGGAAAGAAGGAACAGTTCTGTGTTCCTTCTTCCTTACTGTGCACAGTAATTGCCATGATTTAGTAATGTGCGATGAAGTGCACTAAACTGATTGACCAAGACTCACAAAAAGCGAAACAAACATTCCTTCAATGGAAACACGATTTGCAGTACTTTGAATCCTCTGTTAAAACAGCATGCACCTGAGATGGGGTACAAGGAAATGGCCAAAGAAGTGGCCATCTCAAGAAAGGCAGCTACCCCATCCCACATCTCTGGCAGAGAAGTGGGAAGAAATATTTACTGGCTCTGGAGGTTCAATTTTGCAGCTGGTGCAATGAATGGTATGATTCCCACTATTGTAAGTGGTTGCAGAATCTGTCCTGGAAAAGAGAGAACTTGCTGCTGCTCTCAGCGAGACAACTAAAATGCTCAGTGAGACAACCCAACAAATATAAGAAAATAGCACAGGGAGAGGAATGAAGACTGAGGTAATGACAAAAAACTTTACATCTATTTTTAAAATCTATGTTAAAGGAGAAGGAAGATGGAAAAGCCTCATAAAGGAATTATCAGAACTAACACGAGATTGAGAAGCACCAGGAAACTAAACACCACTAAATCACCCAAAAGATAATCTAAGTAAATATTCTGTATCCCCATTAAGCAATAATCTTTGCCAATAAGCATCATTAGCTTTAAAACAGATTCACTGCAAAGCCTAATTAAGTGAATTGTACACATTTGCCAGAACACATCACCTTTTACCAATATTCTTAAAACAGTATGAAAAGTCAGAAAAAATGTATCTAGAAAGAACAGGCCTAAAAAAGAAGTTACTGTTTGGGCATCCCAGTGACCTATCCATAAAGCCTGAATCCAATTTCTGTGCTGTAAAAGACTATCCTGTGATTCCACAACAAATACAGTCTTAAATTGCGGGCTGGGATGTGTTAAAGTCTTGATGCCAAGGATGCTTTTCTTGCACACACACAAAATCCACATAAAGTTGCCGAGGCACGGGGTTGCTTCCACCTTCCCCTGGATGAGCAGGTAGTATCAGCCTGCCTTTGGTTCCCAAGTCACTGGCCCGCAGACGCTGTGAATGAAGGTGGCTCCCAATCACACCTGACTATGCTATGGATGTAGCCACAGAGCTGTGGTGGCTTCAAGGACGGTGGGGAACCTGAGGCTGATATTCATGGGTCACCCATGGAGCCAGATCCTTGAACAAGCCATTGCCACCCATTACCAGCAAACTCTCCTCACCCCTCTCCTTCCCAGGAAATCCACTACAGCTTCGTAGCTCTCTCCCACACGAAGGTTTTGATAAACAGTTTCTGAGCCTGTACAACTGGCTGCCTGGGCTTTATGCAACCCTATGCAGAGCTCCCCATTCTCAGTCCCCCACCCACAGCTAATGGGCAACACAATGCCAACAAGTCTTGACATTAATTGCAGCTATAGGTTGCTGCTGCTCCAGTTCAGGTGGGAAAGCAAAGCACAACACTGCTCAGGCAAGTTACTCTTTGGCTCCCAACCTGCACAGGCCCACAGCCTGATATTGCCACATTTAAGAATAGATGAGTTTATAACTAGAGTTGCCTACAATGCAGCAAAAACTATCAGAAGAACATCTGCTTTTCAAATATTAATACATTCCCCAATAAACAATTACAGTGAATTAAAAATTAAATGAAGCTTAACAGAAAAACTGATTTTCCCATGAACTAGGGATTACGCTTTGTTCTGAGTCTATAGCTGTCTATTCATTTCTCTGCCTCCCTGACCATTTACCTCTCCATTTTGAAAACTTTTGGACCGCTTTGAGATAACATCTTTAGGTACTTTTTCAGGCTAAGGTATCACTATGGGATCCACATCAAAAGGAAAAGGGCTACAGGATATATTTTTAAACAAAGACTAACATTTTAAATTATGTTTCTTATTAATCTAGAATTAATGCCATCTGATGAATTATTCACCTTCAGCTTTCTCAGACAAGTTACAGAAGCAACTCAAGTCCACAATACCTTCATGGTGAAGAAATCTAGTTAAGAAAAAGTGAATTTCAACTACATGAGCAGAGCCCATTTAGATGACTGCAGTGTTTACTGTGACTATTTTTAAGAAGGCAAACCAGCAGCCCCAAACTTTGTTTTCTCTTCTCCTGCTCCCACATCTTCTAGCTTCCTGAACTGTACCTTATGCGTGCCAACACATGCTTCCATATGCAGTACTTTGTCCCAGTTGTCTCACATTTCAAACAAGGACTTGAAGAGCTTCTTGTCCTTTTATCAGCTGGATGAATTGTAGATGGCAATCGTGGCAGCTTATGAAATCAAATGGAGGGATTAATAATGCATTGCCTTCCATGACAACGGCAGAGCACCGCACACCTCTAGCTGTCATTATGTGAGTCAGTGCTCACTGCTCCACACAGCAGCAGATGGGAGGAAAAAATTATGCAGTGTACTGGAGGCTTCTGAAAGCTGTTCTCATTTTTACGAAACTTGTGCTATTGTGTACAGTGGTTTACAGAACAGACTCCCTGATCTGTGTAAAGTCCTTTTGTCTTCAATGGGGCTTTAGGCAGGCAAAGACATTTCTCTGACAGGTCTGGAGCCTCTTAAATGCAAAAAAAAAAAACCAAACCCAAACCAAAAAACACAAACAACAACAAAAGCACCTCAAAATACTCATCAGGAAGTCCCATAAAAATCAGGCTAGTACTAGGACTGACAATATGCAAATGCTGCAAAGAATATAAATACACATAAATATACTCATAGCTATGTTCTTGCACAGAAATAAGGACAGTTGCTCAGATTTTGCCCATGCAGAAACAAAAGAAAATTTACACACGCATCTGCCTTCTCCTATGCAATGCACAGAGCTGAAAAAATTCGAAGGCCACTGAAAGCTGCTTGTACTTACATCACTTTAATGTGGTACAGCAGATGATTTTTCTTCCAGAGAAGCTTCACACTTTTGAATGTAACAAAGCCCAGACACCACCTTTTATCAAATACACAGCTACACAGGTGCTCAAAGGTATTTTCTGAACAAAGCTGCACAAATAGCTGCCAACTGCCACACAGTAACAAGGAACATTATCCACCATTGATTCTGGGAAAAAACATTTGCACCCACTTTAAAATAGCATACTCGTCTACAGCAGAGCAGAACAGATGTTCCTAACAAGAATTTCTAGCCCTAGATTCTTGACTAACTCATTTCAGCTCTGCAACAGAAGAACGTCTCTGAATGTGGATTCATTCAAAATTAAATATGAAGTAAATTAGAGTTGAATTATTCGGCAATACAGTTAGTATTCTCTCAAAAAAATTTTTAAGGAAGTTCACCTTCCTCTGGTATCAGTTCTCACTTTGGAAAACTGTAGTCAACCTAGATCAGCAGTGAATGATGGCTTATTTTCTCTTTAGAAAAAATGGACATTAGGTGTGGGATCTAAAGCAGGCACATAAGAAGGATGACTGCCCTACAGAAGGCCTTAGCAGAAATTTCTTGGTATGTTTTTTTACCAATTTAACAATGATATACAGCTATAGCTGTACTGCCATCTCCTCTCTGCCTTCATACTTCAACTCACCATACCTGAATGTTTTTTATATACTGAGCCAGACACAAAAGAACAAAGAAATCATAGTTCTCTTTCACAAGAAATTAGTTTTACCAGCACTGAGTACACTAGCAAGGATTTTCATAATAATAAAGCAGATTTCACTTCCAAACCTACCCTTGCTTTTTATCCCATTTTAAGTGCCAAGTTCTGCCCTTGACACTTGCAGTTAGAGGTAGCAGTAAGACACCAATCCCCAGAAGTACTCTTTTTTTGTGTGCTCTGCTTAGCCACACACAACTCCTTAAACCTCAACTGCAACAACTAATGAAACCTTTCATCGCCTCGGACTGACGGTGAGCTGATGCTGTCCTACTCACTCTTACGATACTCGGGAAAAATGCTCCTCTCGCTGCCGGGCATCACCATCCTCGTCCCACCCTATCAGTAAGCCAAGGCAATTCCTTATCACCACAAGCAGGGCAATACAGAGCTGCGATTAAAGACTCCTCTCCTTTATTCACCTCAACATACAGTCGAGCGAGTTAGGAAACTCAGCTTCCCACCCAGCGCATTCGAGCTTCTAGCAGTGTCACCACGCAGCGTTTTTCATCCAGAAGATGATGAAGCAGCACACTACTGAAAGATGAGGCTGCTCAGGGGCTAAAATGACAAAAGGTCCATGTTCTGATACTACTCCCGCGGCTTAAGCCAGCTGCGTGGCAACCGGCCAGAGCAGCTTCTGTGCTTAAAACCTAAAACGCCCGTAGCTCCCCAGCCAGCAGCGCGTGGTGCCGAGGAGACAAAGCGGAGCAGGAAGACTGCGAACCTCCTGTGACCAGCGCCACCGGACAGACCCTCTGCTGGGCCCGACCCGGCTGCCAGCTGCCTATAATGGTGCACGGGAATCTACGAACGTTTGCATGTCAGTAAACACCCGCCTCGGAGAGAACGGTCCAGCATCCCCTAAAGGCCGAGTGTCGCTGTCACCCACCCGAGGAGAAATTCGTCTTTTCTAGATGCGCGCTCATGTTTTCCCTTCCCCGCGCGCTTTCTTTGGGGAAACTCGGGCAACTCCTAAGTGGTGTGACAGAACTACCGTGGCAACTGCAGCTACCTCCAGGCCCGGCACCGGGTTCGCTCGTATTCAGGGGAAAATGGCAGTCTTATGGCAGCTTATGGCAATCCCTTCC
>NW_010544037.1:0-5272 GCF_000687285.1 Phaethon lepturus | reverse complement strand
TTTGGGTTGGAAGAAACCTTTAAAGGCCATCCAGTCCAGCCCGCCTGCAATGAGCAGGGAAATTCCAGTGGAGCTCTTTTAGGATTCATCTGATTTAGATAGGACCACAGGTGTTTCATGCACAACTATACTGTTTACTTTTTTACAGTCTGTTGGAACCATATTAGTAGCCAATTTAAACTAGAAAGGGAAACCAGTTCTTATTTTTCCACTTTATTTCTCCAAGCGCTATGATTCAACATAGTGGACAGGTTAACATAATGGATAAATTCTACTGAATTTTCTTCAATTAGCTCAACTCAGTTTATTTGGCAAGTTCACTTACACCTGTGCTGAGTTTCTGTTTGTACCCAAGGATATCCCAGCATAGTCTATAATAGTTTACACTACTCTGAGAGCAACACAGTATACTGAAGCAAGAGCTAAGGTCCACGTCTCCAGTATTAAAGATCATCCACCACATTCAGCATCCTTCAACTATTTGTCTGCAACCAGTTTGGAGTTTTAAGGACTCTCACTCTCTGCCAGCTTAATTCTGGTCAACAGTTTATCTGTGGACTAGAATCAAGTACCTATATTAGGCAAGAAACTATAATAGAAGAAAAAAAGACACTTGGAAATGTGAAAGGCTTGAAGAACTATAGTTCAGTGCCTACAAACCTGCCTCCCTTTGCATAAGGCTATTTTGAGGCCTTTCTAGGAATGGTGTTGCACTGTGTTATTTTATCAGTATTTCTCATATGGAGGTGTAACTTATAGAAACATGTCGGCCAGGCACAGTAGGCTTAGCTGATCAATTTTCCAGGTGAATGTGCATGGGGACCTAAAAGAAGAGGAAACACCAGCGAAAGACCTCAGAGGAACTAAGGGGTGTTCCTCTAAGAGTGTGACATGGCCAACAGCCGAGCTGAAGTGCCTCTACACCAATGCACGCAGCATGTGCAGCAAACAGGAGGAGCTGGAAGCCACTGTGTTGTTAGAAAGCTAAGACCTGGTTGCCATTACTGAAACTTGTTGGGATGAATCCCACAGCTGGAGTGCACTATCGATGGCTACAGGCTGTTCAGAAAGGACAGGTGAGGAAAGAAGGGTGGATGCCTTCTACATCAAGAAATGGATAGAGTGTGAAGAGCTGTCTCTGAAGCATAGCCATGAGCAGGTTGAAAGCTTATGGGTAAGAATCAGAGACCAAAGCAACAGAGGGAAACGTTACAGGAGTCAATTCCTAGTTCAAATGGAATCCATTTTTTCATTTTTTAACATTAGTAAGAAGCCTTAGGCCACAAGCTGTGAACTTTCACCTAGATACTGATGAACTTATACTGAACTCTTACTTAGTTACATGAAGAAAGGCCCCAAAAATGGTATAAATTAGAAAGATAAGTCAGAAACTGCCTCCTCAAGAAAAGAAAAAGAACGAACAGCCCGCCTGGAGATAAAAGATCCAATGAGGAACAAGGAGACCCCAGAGCCAAATACTCCAGTTGGACCGAACTGTCTCATGAGGGCAAGGGAACTTAGACTGTAAGGGTATAATTGCCAGATATTCTTTTGTTCAGAGTCCCTCTCTGGAGGCACCCAGCTTGAGCTGTTCTACACCCCTGTACCACCGAATAAATTCATCTGGCATACAGCATATTGGAGATTCTGCTTTAGGAAAACTAAGGTTTAGCCTGAGGGAAAAGGAAGCCCCTGAGAGTGAGTGTGTGTGTGTGAGGAATCAAAAAGGGCACCTGTTGGCTCACTGGAGTGACCTGCTGCAAAGGGACTCCTGTCCTTGCAGTTAAAGTGTGTGTGCAACTCCTTGATTGATGTGTGAATGCTTGGGTAACGGCTTCTCCTTTACAGGAATCTTGTGGTTGGTGTCTACTACAGGCTCCCCAATCAAGGGGAGACTATTAATAAAGCCTTCTTACTCCAGCTACAGAAGGCATCGTGCTTGCAGGCTCTTGTCCTGCTAGGGGACTTCAACCACCCCAAAACCTGCTGGAAAAGTAACACAGAGAGCTGTAGGCAATCCAGGAGACTTCTGGAATGCATTGGGGATAACTTCTTAAGCCAGGTAATGAACAGCCCTACCAGAGGGGATGCCATGTTGATGACCTGTTGGTCACCAATGTAAATGAGTTAATTGATGACGTCAAGATTAGAGGCAGACTGGGCTGCAGTGATTATGCACTGGTAGAGTTCACAGTCCTGAGGGATATAGGGCAGGCAAAGAGTAAAGTCAGGACTCTGAATTTTAGGGAAGCAAACTGTCATCTCTTCAGGGAGTTAGTCAATAGGATCCCCTGGGAAACTGCCCTCGGGGACAAGGGAGCAGAACAGATCTGGCAGATCTTTAAGGATGCTTTCCATAGAGCACAAAAGCTCTCGATCTCCAGGTGTGAGAAATCAGGAAAGGAAGGCAAGAGACCGGCACAGATGAGTCAAGACCTGCTGGTCAAACTAAAGGGCAAGAAGTAAATTCACAGGCAGTGGAATCAGGGACAGGTATCCTGGGAAGAGTATAAGGACACTGCCTGATTGTGTAAGGATGAGGTCAGGAGGGACAAGGCATGGCTGGAGCTGACCTTGGCAAGGGATGCAAAGAATAATAAGGACTTCTACAGGTATGTCAGCCAGAAAAAGTCCAAGACTGGCAAACTGGCAACAATGGATCAGGAGAAGGCTGAGGTACTCAGTGACTTCTTTGACTCAGTCTTGACTGGCAATTTCTCTTCCCACACCTCTTGAGTGGATGGCCTGCAAGATCGTGACTTGAGGAGCAAAGTCTCTCCCACTGTAAGAGTTCAGGTTTAAGACCACCTGAGGAACCTGAACATGCCCAAGTCTATGGGACCTGACAAGATGTATCCCAGACTCATGAAGGAATTGGCTGATGCAGTTGCCAAGACACTCTCCATGATATTTGAAAAGTCCCTGGTGACTGGAAAAGGGAAAACATTGCACCTATTTTTCAAAAGGGTAGCAAGGAAGATGCTAGGAACTACTGCCCTGTGAGCCTCACCTCTGTGCCTGGGAAGATCATGGAACAGATCTTCCTCGAAGCTATGTTAAGGCATATGGAGAACAGGGAGGTGATTTGAGAAAGCCAGCAGACAGCATGGCTCCACTAAGGGCAAGTCCTGCCTGACCAACCTAGTGGCCTTCTATGATGGAGTGACTACAGCAGTGGACAGTGGAAGAATTACCGATGTCATCTATCTGGACTTCCGTAAGGTCTTTGACATGGTTCCCCAAAATACCCTTCCCTCTAAATTGGAGAGATATGGATTTGATGGGTGGACTGTTCGGCGGATGAGGAATTGGTTAATGGCCACATCCAGAGGGTAATGGTCAATGGCTCAATGTCCAGGTGGAGATTGGTGATGAACTTTGTCCCTCAGGGGTCTGTATTGGGACCAGTACTGTTTAATATCATCATCAATGACATAAGACAGTGGGATTGAGTGCAATCTCAGCAGTTTTGTGGATGACAACAGGCTGAGTAGTGCAGCTGACATGCTTGAGGGATGGGATGACATCGAGAGGAACCTGGACAAGCTCAAGGAATGGGTCCTCAGCACAGTAAAGACATGGACCTGTTGGAGATGGTCCAGAGGAGGGCCTCTAAAATAATCAGAGGGATCATGGAACACCTCTCCTATGAGGACAGGCCGAGAGAGTTGGGGTTGCTTAGCCTGGAGAAGAGAACGCTCTGGGGAGACCTTATTGCAGCCTTCCAGTACTTAAAGGGGGCATATAAGAAAAATGGGGACAGACTTTTTAGCAGGGCCTGCTGTGATAGGACAAGGGGTAGTGGTTTTAAACTAGAAGACAGTAGATTTAGACTAGATATCAAGAAAATATTTTTTACAGTGATAGGGGTGAACCACAGAAACAGGTTGCCCAGAAAGGTGGTAGATGCCCCATCCCTGGAAACATTCACAGTCAGGTTGGATGAGGCTCTGAGCAACCTGATCTTGTGGAAGATGTCCCTGCTCACTGCAGGGGGATTGGACTAGATGACCTTTAAAGGTCCCTTCCAACCTAAACTATTCTATGATTATATGATTATATCATTCTATGATACTATGATTCTATATTCCATCCTGTCCTTTGCTAACCTTATTGTTCACAAAGCAGTGAAGTTTACTGCCAAATCAGTCCCTGTTTGAATGGGTACACAAAACACATGCACACATAGAGTGTTTGGAATTCTTATTTCTAGATACTAAAAAATCCTGGTTGGATGTTCAGAAGTGACAGTGACTGCAGCTGATGTTAAAGGCTTTTATAAACAACAGGTTGGTCCTGAAACTTAAACATGTTCAATTGCTGAATCTGTTGTTAATTGTGAAGTGAATTTCTCAAATTTCTAGACATCAGCAAATATGCACCTGTTATGCCCAGAAGCAAAAAGCTCAGCATATGATTATGATTATAGAGGAATACTGCTGTGACTCACCACTACTCCCTGTTTACTTTTGCTTATTATCTGCTAAAAACATATTAAGAAAATTTAAAACAAGCTGGCTGAAACTGGAAAGGGAAACTTTAGTCCTCTTAGTTCTCTGAAATTGATTTAACATAGCATACAGGTTTAAATAGGACAAAAAAATGGTAGCTTAATCTTTGAGTCATTTTGCCATGTGCAGTAAACCTGGGATTACCCACTGCAGAACTGAAGTCCGAGCTCTTTGGCAGGAGAAAGCATCTTGCTCCTCACCTGCTTCAAGATTAATATCACTCCAAAAAGATTAGAGCCATTACTCTTCCTGACCTGACCCAAATGGTACTAATGGGATTTTAAAGACAGTGTCTACTGAAGGATCCAGCAGAATGATGAGGTGCACAGAACAGCTACCATGAGGAATCAGCAGTGATAGACTGTCAGTAAAGAAGGTACCCTATTAGGTTTAGCTGTTATCCCAGAAGAAGATTATAGTCATAGATCCTGACCTTTAATTAAATGGACAGCACAAAGACAGAGAGAGAAAGATAAACAAACTTGTGCAAAAAAGTGGCAACTTGTACTTCTTGGTAGCAAGTCTATGAAGTGGAAAAGGGACAGTGACCAATGGGAGATTTTACAGGTTGCTTTTTCTCTCATTTGGTGAAGAGGCAAACAGTGGTGATGACACAGAACACAAAGTAATTAAAAGTTCTGTTGCATTGGCTAAACAGCAAAATAACTCCAGATTTCTACAATTAGGAAAGGAAGAAAGGAAGAGGGGAAGTAGGAGAGGGGAAGGAAGGAAAGGGGAGGGAAGGGGAGGGAAGGGGAGGG
>NW_010544036.1:71201-75367 GCF_000687285.1 Phaethon lepturus | reverse complement strand
GCTACAGGAAACCATTTCTGCTGCTGCTAAGGGGAAACATGGATTGCTGCCATGCCCAATTACGGTTGTTTCCTTTCCTGGTAAAAGGCGGCCCGTCAGGAAGCGGTAGGAGTGAAGGCGAGGTTAGTCCCTGGGTGTGCAGAAGTGTTGGGTGTATCCTCCAGGCTGCAAGCTGCTGAATTTCTAGCAGGGGGGGGGGAAAAAAAAAAAAAAACAAACCAGAAGAACTATTTAACATGTTTTGGTTTTCATTTAATATTATAGAGGGAAGGTTGTACATTTCTTTTTGTTCTCTGATTTGGGTATTTTTTGTTGTTTTTTCCTTGTAGGGCGCACAGTGCCCTGTACCGCTGGGCGCGGCAGCCAGCATAACTCATTTCTGTACCTGCTCCCAAAACAGAGGAGAGACCCTATCGTGCCTTGGTGTGCAGAACAGTATTTTTTCACGCTTGTGAAAAAGTCCAGTAAAAACTGGATTTGGGGGTGAAGGCAGATATGCCAAGATTCCCTTTCCCCTGTTCCAGAGGCTTCATATGGACAGCAGAATGCCTGTCTCTTGGAAGTAAGCCTCTGAAATGGCACATGGAGGGAGAAGTAGTTGTGCTTACCGTCACGCCCAACTTCCTAACTGCGTAGCAGCGTTTCTAAACGTTGGGATGCTCCTTGCTGAGCTGCGTGACTAAGGGCGCAGTGCTGCCCTGTAGCTCTGGCCGTTTAAGTGCAGGTGAGGCGATGGTCCAGCCAGAAGGGACCTGGGGCGACTGCGTCCCCGCTGGGCTTCCCTGGGCGCTGGCTTCCCTGCAGAGCGGGAGAGGACTGCGCTCTCTCCTCTGCTCTCCAGTAATTGTAGCCGGGGGGGAAAGGTGCCAGGGCATGATTCGGCTGCTGAGGCGGTGAGAAAATACGGGAAGGCGTGGAGGGCTCTCCTCCTTTACTGGTGCATCGCCAAAGCCAGTACTGCCAGGTTTCAGGGGGCCAGGCGAAGCTGTGGCCCTTCGGGAGGGCCAGGCAGGAGACCTGTTCCAGGATCTCAGTCCTGGCTCTTGAAAACGTGTGGGGGGACGGACGGACCTCCCCCACCTAGATAAGTGGAAATAAAGGGGTGAGGACCACACAATGGTACACTGAAGAGGCAAGGGAAAGGGGCAGGGGGAACAGAGAAAGAAGGATAAGAAGTTTATTTGAGTGAACTTTCCTTTCTCTGGGCCAAGGTATGTCCTGCTTGCCCAAACTGAAAAGCGTAGAAAAGTTTAAGATAAAGAGGGTGATGTTTGGAAAAATACATGAGTAGAGAGGAACGAAGGTCAGAGTAGATACTTGCCACTGTCACTGTGATTTTTGTACAGCACCTAGCACAAGGCAGAATAAAATACCATTTCTTCCACAAAGAAATTACGGATTGTAAGAGCTTCTTAGTGTTGGGGGGAAAAAAAGAAAAAGAAATATTTCATAGGCCAAAACAAATTTAGTGTGTTCTATTTGGAGAAACTATTTAGGGACCACCAAATTGGATAAAGCATTATTTTACTAAACAAGCAATTGTTTTGCCTTGGGTAGTGTGGTGACAATTAATGTATAGGCCCCTTTTGCATATACCTGTTAGGAACCTGTGTATATTGTGTCTTGGGAAAGAATTAACTAACACAGTAAATACATAGGGTGCTATAAAGGTTTTACTGCCATGTGCTGGTGCAATAGAGATTCACAAATCCAAAGTTTAGTAGGTGCTGTTTTATGATGTTGATAAGATACTTCATTTAAAGGATAGAAGGGTTAGGTTAGAATAAAATCCCATATAGGTTATTGTTCATGTATGGAGGTTGACTTACTGATGAATAGAGTTGCAAAACAAGTAGAAAAATGATTACCTATTCCGAAAATAAAATCACCCTTCAAATACTTGTCAGCATACTCCTAGGAGTATGCCCATAGCAAAATCCTTATTTTACAGTAGTTTCTGACTTTTTTTTCCTCAGTTGAAAGTGAAAACAGAATTTGATACAGCTGAATCATTGTTGAATAGGATTTCAGTGCCTTTTGGTTCATTGACTTAATTAGTGCATTTTAGCATTTTATTGTGTTTCACCAATATATCCATCTATGAGGGAATGCCTCATAGTCATTACTGGTATATAGTAGAAATCAGTTTTGACTATGCTTTTGGTAGTAAAACTTGGCTATAAATGTGACTCAAGTTTGCTTTTTCTGAATGTACCATGCAACTCTAGCACCATGGGAAATACTGTAAACCACACATGCTGGGCTTACGCAGTTGTCCTGAGTTACTGCTGTCTTCTCAGTTTTTGTCTTGTCTTTAAATATCCAACTGGTTTTTTTGTTTGGGGTTTTTTTACATGTTTCCTGTTTGGGTTTTTTTCAGGCTACTATTTTAATGAGTTGCTCACACCTCAGTTAAGTAGACCTAAACTGTCACAGAAGATTTGTTTTTGTCATATTGTGTTACTACTATATATAAAGAAAGGATATGAGTTTTAATCATATCTCCTTCACTGTTACTGTTGATATGACCAGTTCACCGAGATCAGGCTTTTGCGTATCTATTTCATTAGACTCTAACTTAACTCAAACATGAAGCCACCCTGTAACATATGCTAAATTTCCCAATTCTGAAACAAGAATTTCATCTCCATCTCCGTAGTGGTGCTTTAATCACACACATGCTTAATTCTTATTTCTTGCCGTTCTTCTGTTGACTATTTTGTTTCTGCTCCAAGTGTCAGGATAGAAGCCCACTGCAGCTGGTGTGCGTGAAGAGACACATTGCCACTCAATTTGAGAAAAAGTTTCAGCACACGCAGCATGCAAAAGGAGGAAGCAGCAAGAGCAAGGGAAGCAAAACTAATGAGAGGTGATGTCAGGTGCGGCCATTACATGGCTTAAGGAATTGTTAACTTATTCTGCTTTACAAGCTGGCAATGATAACCTGTGCCTGACTGCTGACCAGCCTGGTGGGTAGTGGTGGCCTGGCAGGTATCGGAGCAGACCAGACTTTGGAGTTAGTTTTGATGAGCTTAGTGCAGATCACCTTGGGGAAGGGAGGATAGAAGATAATATACTGTTATTAGGGAAACTGGACGTTAAGGGTGCTTTGAACTAACTGTTCATGAATAAAGTTTGCATGTAATCTTGTCTGTCAACATAATGAGCATGTGAAAGAGCCGGTTCTACTTGTGATAAATACCTACTTTTTAAGTATGTTGGAATGTACGTTTGCATAGATACAACTTTTTCATTAGCATGCATATATATATACACACACGTATTTATTTTTTTTTACATAGAGGACTTCCTTGGTTGCATGCCAGAGAGAGTGATCCCCGTAGTGTGCTTTCAAATTAATTTTAATTTACAAAGGGAAAAGTGTAAATCACATTCAGAATGCTTTTCCAGAGATGTTTTGTTATACCTCCTTGACAAAGACTTTAGGGCTTTACAGTGAAAAGTGAGGGGGAAAAAGATGATGGTGCTGATGGTGAAGGAAACACTTGATTTGCAGAATTTTGAAAAAGGGAAGAGTTTTTTTTGAGGTAAAGATAGGGCAAGGTTTCAACATATATTAGCAAAAGCTTACATAGGTGTGTGGCTTAATACAAAGTTTCTGGGTCTAGAGTGACTGTGCTCTGAACTCTGTGAGCTGTATCAGTTATTTCAGATAACTGCTGCAAAAGCTTTTATATCAAACTGTACTATTTATTGTGCATTCTGCATATTGTAAAGCATCTAGAACTGTTTTAACCATGCTGCAGAGAGCTTGACACAGTTTTATTAGGCCTATTTTTGTAACTCTTGTCTGTAAAGACGCATAGCTTAATGACTCAACCCTCAGATGCCATAAAAATTAATGGAAAGTCTCCTATTGAATCAATCTGATCTGTATGTTCTCTTTGTTCTCTCAGTGTCCAGCTATATAGAGGTCAAGGGAACCATGAGAACCCTTCAGCATCCTCTAAAATAGCTGTTCTCAATATAAAAATGTCATGACTTCTACACTGAGTATTTTGTGCCTTCCCCTGAATACGAAGGCAAGCGCTGGGCTGCCTGTCCTCGCACTTGTGTCTCAGTCACATTTCTGACCCCGTTGACTTGTCAAGACAGACTTTGAACCTGTCGCTTCATGGATAGTGGAATTGTTACTTCTGCTGAAT
>NW_010544036.1:35735-71170 GCF_000687285.1 Phaethon lepturus | reverse complement strand
GAAAGAAAGGAACGTTTCTCTAGCAGCTTGTTGAGTTTATTTTTAATGGCAACCATTTTGAAGCTCAGCCAGAAGGCAAAACATCAGCCTTATTCCTGGCAGGAATACATTGCTAGTAAGGGACAGGTAAGGGGGTCAGAAATGTGTAACAGATAGAATTACCATGAAGCTCTGCAGGTTTTCCTAGGGGTGCCTGTCTTCTCTGTGCCAGCCTGTATTACTGTAGCAAATTGAGACGCAAGCCCTAGCCAGAGAGGTGCACAGAGGTTTAACTCTTCTGTTCTGAAATGGTTTGGAACTGCTTTAAATCTGCCTCTCTGGAAAAAAAATGTGGAGGAATGTAAAATGCAGCGTCTCTCTCAGATTAATCACCTGTAGCCTGAATTCATGTATTAGTATGTTTTGCAGTGCAGGGAGGTACACTGCCAGTCCGAGGTTGCCTAGGGAAGGATGCTCAAGTTTCTCAAACTTCTATGAGCTTGCATTAGGAAAAATACCTAAAAAGGACTGGTGTCTTATTCAAAGTTGTCCCAGGGAAATCTAAGCATCCCTTGCTCTCTAGGTAAGCTAGTTCTGCTTAACTTTAAACATCTCGTAGGATGTATGCTATGGAGATGAAGTCCTGTTGAAAACAGTGTGTTTATTAGGCACAAACATGTTTCCCTTCAGCAGATGTTCTCATTTCATCACTTTTTTGGTCCCTCCTCCCTCTTATCCCTTTCCCCTCCCCAAACAAGCCTGTTTGCTCTGGCCCACGTTCTGGCTTTCATTTACGTACCTCTTACAGCTATCCAAACCAAAGGTATTATTGAAATGCAGGGTCAGGTTCCACAAATTTTTGGTAGGTGTCCCTGTTAAGATCTGACTGCCAGAAATAAGCTGCTAATATTTACAGTGACTCTCCACACAGTAGTGCTGTGTTTCAGGCACGGAAATGGATTCTTTTTTTTTTTTTTCCCCCTCATCTTGGGCTATGAAGGTCAAAAACATGCCTTTGCCAGGGCATAATTGCAGAGTGTTGTGAAAGAGCATCGTCTCTTGATCTGTGCCCTTTTCACATACATTTATACTTCAATAGGAGAAAGTCCTATTCCCCACCCCCCCTAGTTTCTGACCAGTTCCTAACCCCCCAGTTCATGCACGTGCTGTGGCCATAGCTGGAGTGCTTTTTAAGTATACTTGGTTTTTAAGTGTACAAGGAACTTGTATAGCTGCATTGTGTGCTGTAATCTGCCTTGCCATGTGCAGGCGGAGACCCGTCTGTCTTGCTGACCAAACGGGCTTGTTGCATGCACATCTTTTTTTACATTTTTGAGATTCATGCAGTTACATGAATTTTACCCAGTGGCTTGGAGAGTGAACACATATCTTGATAATCAAGACCTCTTTCCTGACATTCGTAACATCTGCTGGAATAGGAGGAGGATATGCTGGAATATGCAGCCTTGGTACTTTTCTGTCTCAGATTCTCACAAAGTATTACAAACTCAAATAGTTGCATTTTTTGGTAGCTTTTTTTCTAAAACTCTTATTCTGCATGGAAATTTATGCAGAAAGTATGTATGCTGTGCCAGTGCCAAGTATTTACGTCCATATGCAAGTTCATGAAACATACACATTACTTAGCAAAGTCCATTATTTGTCCTGTGTTAATAGTGTTTTTATTATTATTAAAATATGAATGTATTTTTACTTTATTTTATTGCCAGCACAGTTCTCTGACAGAACATTTTTCTCCTTTACGCTTTCACATGTCAAATACAAAGGATTCTGCCAGCGTGTTAAACTAACTGATGTGCAGTGACCGATAAGTCCTAACTTTATAATAAGTGTCAAATCATTCCAACTTCTCTTTGTAGTCACTCCACTAACGGGAATCTCGACGGATTCCTTTGGTATTCACATGCTTATCAGAACTAATTCTCTGGGAATTCCAAGGCAATTAATCATTTACTCTGTGTTTTATGATGCCAAAACATGTTGCATGCATGCATTATAAGATGGAAATTCAGGAACGTATTTGACAACCAAAAATAGAAATCTGAGGTAACTTCTGTTTTCATTAAAATATTTTATTAAATCTTCATTTTAGGTTTAACCTTTTAAAACTAGTGTGGTGTTTACTTTCCTGGCTATCAGACTATTTCATGGAAGGATCTCAGCCAGTAGTGAAGTCTTAGGAGAAGCATGTTGTAACTTTTTATGAATAAATTAAAGCGTTTCAGGAATGGTATTTCTGCTCAATATTTGTGTTGCTTATGAATTTTTTTCCACCAGAGAAGATCTGTGGGATTATATAGCTGGAACATTGCAGTTTGTATGGCAGTAAACAAAACTGGTGCAAAGCAGTCTTTGTGGTAGGGCGTCACTTAACTGTTAAACTCTTTCTCATTTTGTTATAAATTTATTAATGAGGTCTTGGCTTTAAAAATATTACTGACCTAAAGCAGTTAAGAGCACATCAGTGGCTACTGAATTACTGATACATCGGTAAGAATAAATTTGAAAGCTGTGTCTTTTTACATTACTCGCATAAGCTGTTTCAAATATGGGACCTGTCTATGTCAAAATGGGGCATAGTGGCACATAACTGAAGGCTAGTTATAAATTGCATTGGCTTATTATTTTTGGTATCAAGTAGCTGTATGCATTTTCCTACCTGTGAAACTAAAATGGCAGTCCATGTTTCTTTAGACCATGCTGTATTAGGATTGGAACCAAGCCCACAATGTAGGGCTATGTTTAAGGAAGAAGAGGAATGAAGAAACTGATGGGCTTAGACTTCTATTTCTATTATCTTAAAAATCCTCCAGGTTTTGGCTTGCATATGAAAGCAAGAAAGTGAAAGGAACTTTTATGAAAATTAATATTGGCTCTTACTCTTTATGCATCAGAGTGAAACCTTTTAAAATATTACTACTTATGAATGCTTTTACTCTATTTGAGTAATAATACTAGGGATTTTTTTAAACATTTCAGACAATGCTTTTGACTGTGCTTTGTAAGGGAATGAATGACTTCTCAAGCTAGAGCTAAAGTTTTGCATATGAATATTTTAAAAATAATTAACTTGAAAATAAAATAGAAATACAAAGCACAGTGGTGGTGATTTTGTGTGAGACAGTTTAGAACTGTTTGGAGAAGTTGGGGGGTCAATTTAATGAATAGACAGAGAAAAATACCATAATTCAAAATTCATCTTCTGATCAGTTGTACTTGCAGTCTGATGATATCTAACGTAGGTCCTCGTGACCATTATCAGTGCAGTAGAAAAATGAACCATCTTCTCTTTTTTTTTTTTTTTTTTTAGTTTTGCCATGTTTTTAATAGTACTTGAAAAATAAAGGAGGATGATGGAGATAACTATATGTAGGGATAATATTTGAGGTAATATGAATCAGATATACAATGCTTTGTTAAGTTATGACGTTTGCTTATGTGTAACATGAGTGGATGCTGTGGGATGTGAAATACTTGCTGTCTTTGGCTTGGGTTGATTTGTGTAACTGTTTCTTTTTTGACAAAATCAATGCTTTCTGGATATCCACACACATGAACTCGTAAAAGAAGCTCTTTGCCACAGAGACAAACGATTCAACTGGAATCTTCCCATACAGCTTCCTGGCAAGCTGAGATGTAAATGCAAATGTTTGTATTTTTGTTCTCCCTTTTTGAAGCTAGGAACTTCAAACCCCAAAGCTGTCTGCACCTAGCTAGGAGGTTGCGTGCTGCTTTCGTGGAGTGGCTAGCCCGTAAAGCTAGCTGCCCTCGGTCTGGTAACCCAGCAAAAGCATATGACAGAGTTGCAATGAGTACATGTTTCGGTTACCAAATCTCATCCCTAAGGTCTTGTGTTTTTTCTGGTCCGTCATCTCTTTTTGGACGTTAAGCTTGCATTCACACAGGAGTGGTCTTCCCCTGAGAGCTGGCATGAGCTGTACGTGGAGCATCGACCCTAATTTGAGCCGCGAGCATTGACAATGGTCCCTTCTGGCAGGCAGGCAGGCTGGTGCCTGCAGCTCAACGTCTCTCGACGCCGTGGCACTGGTGGACGGGGTCGCTTGTGAATAGGCCTTTCTTTGCAGCCACGTGCTCGCTGGCGGTGGGACCACCCGCGTTCTGCGGGCTGTAATTGGGGTGCTGCAGTCGAGCTAATTTTGCTCTAGGGACAGTCACAAGCCTTCAGCCTCGTAGAGACCGCCTTTAAAAAAAGCACCGTGAACTACACGCCAACATCAGTGAAAAAACGAGAACTCGTTCCGCTTGGTTTGATCCGTTGTGCAGCGCCGTCGCTATCCCGCGAGCGGCCCGTGACCGTGGACGTGGGAAGGTGTGCGGAGGAGCGCTGGAGCGTGTGCCATCCTCACCTTGGCTCCACCTGCCTCTCTGCTAAGCTGAACTTCATGTCGTATGTTTGGATTTGGAGTATGTCACTCTAGTTTGAGTCATGACTTTACCTTCGTAAGTTCACACCTTCACCTGTTTCTGAGCAGGTTTACTATGTGAAACTTAACGGTTTCCAGAATCGAGAGAGGAGGGGGACTGACAAAGTAAATAGGCAGATTTCATATTGTTCTAATAAAATGATGGTTTCCTGTCTTGCCCTTGTATCATTACTGTTTCCAGCTCCCGTACTCTTGACTGGCAAAGCTTATCAAGGAATAAACTTACTCTGGCTGGGGAAGATACTCCAAAGTGGGAATTTTTGGTAACCCTTAGAGAGGGATGTTTGTTTTGATGGAGTAGCTGGAATTCAGATGCCATATCGTTTCTTTGGAAGTCACACAGTTCTTATTGCCTGCAACAGCGAGCAAATGGAGGTTAAGTTCGGGGGTTGCTTTTTCTGTTCATTCCCCCCCCCGCCCCCAGCACCATGGCGTTAGTTATCCCCACTGAGCGTGCAAACCTCGTGAAAGCAGCTTGTTGGGCGCATGGGATCAGCAAGCGCGCCCGCAGCCAAGCCTGTGGCGACCACTGGGAGAGTGTCCGGTTGCCCAGGCAGAGGTGTGGAGTTTGTGGCACAGGCGGAGACTCGAAGTTTCTTCCCCAGCTTGTTGGGGAGAGATGGATGGTGAGGAGGCAGCTGCAGGAAGACACGTGCTCGCTGCCCGCTGAGCCGTAGCGCTGCTGCGCCGGCAGAAAGGCAGGGTAGCTCTGGCACAACTCGTTGTTTTGTCCTAGTAAACTGCACGCTCGCTTAGTGGTGTGGAAAGTTGTTTGTCCAAAGCTCTGGAAAGTCTGAAGTTCCCAGAAGTGCATTTGCACTAAGGAACCCAGTCTTGTAATGGTTGAAATATCTCCCGTTTGAGATCTTTGGCAGGTTGAATACGGTAAAAAATGCATAGGTATGTATAGAGGAGGGTGTGTGTAGTTATTTTGCTTCTGGTGCTCCACCAAGTGACATGCAAGTTGTTTTCCACCTGTACTGTACACAGTAGTTCTAAAAAAACTGCAAGCTGTTCTGTATTTTGGGACCATGAGCTCTACAAAACTTTCTGGGGAATTTGAGAAAACTGTTGCGCATCTGGAATTGCACTTTAAAAAAAACAGAGTCTGAGGTTTAACAGGCTTTCGCTTTGATTTAAACTGGAATGTTTTTTCCAATTCTCTAGAAGTCATACTGCACTAAAATGGCTCTGCCTCTTCAGCATAGTCGAGAACCCTGAGAGCAGGACCATGTACTTATTTCCAAATGGCAGCAGTTTTAGTAAGGTGTGGTTTCTAATTAAAAGATTTCCTCCTAGCTCATATACTAAAACTCTGCATTGCAACTTAAGTATATTATTAGCATAATTATTTTTAAATTATTCTTTGATTGCTTCTTTTTTTCTTAAATATAAAATTATGCCTTGAATATTATGTGTCACATCTATTAAGAGCAACAATGAAATAACACGCTGCAGTGTATTCTTGTTCTTCTCTCAGAATATGCACAAAGTGTAGACTGTTACCATTTAAAGAATGTATACAATAACATGTATGCTCTTTTAAAAACTAGACAAATAGAAAAACAAAATTACTCCATCCCACCTTTTGGATCTATTTTAAGTGTGTGCATATTGTTGTTAATTCACCCTGCCCACCCCCTCACCTAGCCCTCTATGGCATACATATCTGAAGTTTAGAAGGATTTCTCCTGTCACTTAAAATCCAGCCTGTTTTTTGGTTTGGTTTGCGTTTTTTTTCCTTATTTATCCATCATGTTAGAAGTATGAATTTTGACTGTAATTAACAGATTATTAGAATTAGATTCCTAGCTATAGCCATTTTATTAACAGGGTAGCAATCCTGCAAAGCAGACATTTGGGATTGAGCAAACCATGTTTCCACCTCCGATATATCTTACAAGACCAACTGGCAGAGTACCTTTGTAGGTGGCATAAACTCACCTGTTAAAGTCATTTGACTGGAATTGTTTACAGTCCGGCTGATTGTGCTTGTGAGCAAGAAATTTTATGATTTAATCGCTGTTAGTCATTGTCAAGGAAAGCAGGGCTACTCCCAGTAAATAAGGTCAGTGCAACATATGTAATGACTGGTTAGCGGATGAGTGGGCAGCTGCTGGGGAGAACCAGATGGAATATGAATATACGTGGGTGGGAGGGAATTGAAGCAGATAGTGCCTGGGGATATGCTGTTCCTCTGCTCTGTGTTGCTGCCCCTGCCTTCTCTCTCTGTGTAGGAATTAGCAAGGACTCACCTGTTTCTGCAGAGCTGCTGTGGTACTACAGTTCCCAACTGTTCTTGTGTGCTCAGGACTAGGGCTTAAGAGGATGACCCAAGAGCTGTGTGCTGGATGTGCTGCAGGGAGAGAGTGTCCCTCACAATTGTGGTTTTACTGTTAAATCAGAATTTTAAAAGTGGTTAAACTTTTTTTTTCCCCTTTATCTCTACCATAGGATGGTTCACTGGGAAACATTGATGACCTGGCACAGCAGTATGCAGACTACTATAACACCTGCTTCACAGATGTGTGTGAGAGGATGGAAGAGCTGCGCAAACGGAGGGTTTCCCAAGACCTTGATATGGTATGTAGAGGAGTTACGACTTTATGAACAAACGATTGCTGTTCATGCCCCAGATGAAGAATCAGTGTTTCAGCTTGAAGAGTTCTACCCAGGGAAATAACTATATGTGATTGTGTTCACGCACACAAACATTTTAGCCAACTCAATTAGCAGGATTATTTTTTTCTAGGTATTTGTTATGATTCATTAAGCCTTGGAGTCTGCATTTCTTAGATCTTCTTTAATTAGAGTACCTTTTGCTTGCACACATTTGCTTGCAAACCTCAACTCTTAGAGGCAAGATAGTGTCTGACAAAAGCCTTGTTTTCTTCCTCCAAGGGCGAGCAGAATAAAACTGTGTGCTGTTTGTCAATTGCACTCTACAAACTGTTAAAATACTACTGCTCAGAACTCCAAGGTGCAAATACTGGTTTCAGGCTCTTGCATGTAAGCAGTCTTCAATTTTGTGAACCCTTTTTCATTATTACACGTTACAGAACCTGTGGGAAGGGACATTGACTCACTGAGTCTTGCAGGCTGGAAGGGACCTCAGGAGGTCTTTAATCCAACATTCGGCTCAAAGCAGTGTCAACATTGAATTCAAACCAGGTTGCTCAGGGCTTTATCTGATTGGGTTTGAAGACCTCCAAGGATGGAGGCTTTGCAGCCTCTTTGAGGAACCTGTTCTACTGCTTCGCTGTCTTCACAGTGAACTTTTCTTTTTTTCCTGATAGGCTATAAGACACCCCCCATGGCAATTTATACCTGTTGTCTCTTATTCTCATGCCATGCACCACTGTGAAGAACTAGGCTCCATCTTTTTGATAACCTCTCCAGAAATACCATCAGTCTGCCAGTAGGTCTCCTTGAAGCTGTCTTTTCTCCAAGCTGAATCTCCCAGCTCTTCTTACAGGGCAAGGGTTCAAGTCCTTGAGCATCTTGGAGGCCCTCCCCTGGACTTAGTCAAGTTTATCAATGCCTGCCTAACGTGTAGGACTGCAGAGCCAGAGGTGGTGGTCCAAGCATGGCCTGACAGGTGCTAGGGGAAGAGGAAGGATCGCTTCCTTTGATCTCCTGGCTACGGTGCGGGATGCTGCTGGCTGTCATTGCTGCCTGGGCATGCTGCTGGTTCATGCTAAGTCTGCTGCCCCCCAGGCCTTTTCTGCAGAGCAGGCTGGCCCAGCCAGTCAGACCCCAGCCTGTGCTGGGGCATGAGCTTGCTCCTCCTTAAGGAGCAGGACTTTGCATTTGTCCAAGTTGAATTTCCTGAGGTTCCCGCCAGGCCACTCTGAATGGCAGCCCTGCCCTCAAGCGTATTGACTGCAGTCTGAGGTGGACATCATCCATTACCTTGATGGTGGTGCCCTCTTATTTCCTCCTCAGGTATCTAACAGGATAGGCCCCTGCACTACTCTGCTTCTAACTGTCCTCCAAGTACAGCACATTGAATACTACTCTGAAAGCCCAACTAGCTGGTTTTTCACCTGTTCAGTTGCATAGACTCCTGGGGCTCCCAGTTTGGGCGAAACTAATCTATATGCAGGTCATTACCTCATTACCTCCATACCTCATTTTTTGTTAGGTTTATGAAGGAACCTTTTAGGAGGCCTTTCAGAAAAAACATCACGTGTTTTCACTTGTTGGACAATTTCATTACTGTCCTGTAACATTAGTAAATGTTTGTCACTACTTAGGGTATGTAGGTATGTACTGCTGATTGCTGTGCTTTTTTCATTGTAAACTTCTTTGTTAGTTTTCATAACATTCATGAAGATCATCTGTGACAGAGAAAAAAGCTTTTAGGTCTGTTTTGTTAGGTTTTCAGTGTTAAGTTTGTGTTTCCAAAAGTATTGTGTGTTTTTACATACAGACTTACAGATATTTCATCCAAGTCTTGTCTTGCAGAAAACAGGTTACTGAAGGAATTATCTTTTTGTCACTTACGGTTTTGCTGTGGTGGTAACTTTTGCATAACACATACAGAAACTCATAGCCAAAGTGTGGTTAATACTGCTACTGAGGCACAGTGCTGCGGCAGAGCCAGCATGGGATCTGATCACAGTTCTGCAGTTGCTCTACCGAGATCAAATCCTTTAAGACAAATTCAGGAGCTGAAGTTGCGTAATTGTGTCTTCTACCTTTGCTTCCCCAGATCCTAGCACTGACTAGCAGCAGGGAGTGGTTTGCATCCTTTGTCTAGTAGCTCTACCTGATGACATGGATTGCTTAAGGCTACTTTCTTTCTTCTTGGGATTCCAATTCAGCAACTGAGAGGCTTCCAGAGCTTGTACGGACTGCGAACTTTAGTTACACAATGAATGGCTGCAGGATCAAGGCGGAGAGAGTTATCTCTGCCCCACTGAAGTTTACTAGTTCCTTCTTTATTTTTAAAAGAAAAAAAAAATCAAATATATTTTGCAGATCTACTGCTGCCAAGAAGTTCCAAGTATTAAACAAAAGGTTATTTCAGGAAATCCCTTTGTAGACAGACCCTTGAGGCTTCTGTGCAAAGCTGATGACACAGAAGCGTGATTCTTGTGAAAACCCCCATGCTCAACATACCTGGTATTCTGGGTAGCTGTTGGCAGCAACAAAACCCTCTTTCCTGGTGCTCTTGGAAGGTAGCTCCTGTGCTGGGTAACGAAGCATGCCTTATGGTGGGACAGGACTCCCTTCCATTTAGACAGATGGGCCTAATTTGGCTCCCTTGACTTCTGAAGTTGCAGAAGCCAGGCTGGGGAAAGCCATGTGAGCTTAATTAACTCACATCAAAGGTGCAGAGCTTCACGCTGGTTTAAATAGATGTGAGCTAACCCAAGACAGACCAGTGAGTGATTCACTAGCTCATTCTGCTCAAGAGAAGCTATAGTCAGAGAAAGTGGCTGTGTGAAAAGACATCCCGGAGATTTCCTCTTCAGTGGCTCTCATATTGAGTTTGCTCACTCTAGTAGTCCAGTCCATGACTTCTTGAACTGTCAGGTCAGAGAAAAGATACTGCGATTGAAAATGAAATTAGTGCTTAGTGTTTGCTACGACTATCACCACTATAATACAGTTTCTGGACATTGGGTAGCCATTCTGCTGATAATGCATCAGACTATAGATATTAGCATGCTTCCACAACAGCAGCATCCAAACAATGCTGACTGCAGCTGAAACTTGCTCTCATCAACAAGTAGGCAGGCTTGACTTAGGTATGCAGGGAGTGGGAAATGGTCTTGTTGACTACAATGTGTTTTCAGTGTGGTGGAGTAGTACGCCTGTTTATAATCTGCTGCAGAAACAGGAGTTGGTTTAAATAGCAGAGCTGCTGCAATGACCACAAAAGTACTAATGTGCAAGACAGAACAGAAGAGCGACTCATTTGTCATGATGCTTTTCCTTTCTTTACAGCTTGAGGAAAGGTAGCGTGTTTGCAGAGGTTTTGGAATAGTGAATGGGGTGTAATGCTGGGGGAAATGCCAGCTTCACAGCATATCCCATATGTGCTATCATAGCAAAATATACGCACCAGATAGCAAATGTATGCAGCCCCAAAATTACTATGTACCAGTATTATTGGGCTGTTAGTCTAGCCTGGCTTTGCTCTGCCGTACATTGCCTTCCTAGCAGAGGTGAGGAGGAACAGTGCTGTCTACATACCTTCTCTTCCCAGCAGTGGGGCTGTGCCAGAGCCGGAGGTGGGCAGTAGTTCTGCTGTTCTTACCCTCCACCCCGGCCTCAGTTGGCTTCTCCCTGTCTTTAGCAAAGTACTAGAACAGAGCAGAGCTGATATGCATGTAGTGCTACTGAAAATTTCCAGGGTTTTGCTGGAGTGAAGGTTACTGAATCATGAGAAGCGGGTACCACAGGATAAACCCAATCCCTGCACTGAGATCAGGTCTAAATGAGGAATAAAGGGGTGGGAGGGAGAGTCCCTCTTGACAGCTATCTCAAAGCTACAGATCGCTTGTGCAAAAAATTTCATAAATCAAAAGGTATTGGCATACATATTTAGATTTTTATAATCATGAAAGATCAGGCAATCAGCAGCTGTGATACAGCTGGGAGACTGTAGCTTCATTTTTGGATGGCAGTTCTGATGTCTTCCTCTGAAACGCAGTATGAGTGATAAATAACACATAGCAGAAACACGAAAGGCCAAAATTAGGTTTGGAGCTGCTTTTACTGGATGCTCTGAACAAAGAGAAAGGGTGGGTCACCCCGAAGGTCGAAGCATCCTCCGAAAGTTGCACAGAGAGGCTGCGTCAGGAGGAGCAGTGCACTAAGAAAGAAGTGCCTGAGCTGGCACAGCTTTGCCAGGAACACGTACTTAGCACCAGCTCGCCCAGATTGCCCTTTGTAGCGTGTCCACTGGAAGGACAGAAATATGTACTGTTTATTGCTGCCTCTGTATACTTTGAAATCATTTTAAGCTGTTTGGGAGCAAGTGTTGATATCTTGATTGTATATTGTACTTTCTAATCAGCTCACCAACCTTTCCTATCAGACCACTGCCATTTCAGTCTGGATATCCTGCTCTGGAGTTGAATTTTTAAAAAAATCACTTGGTAAAATTGTTTGGAAGAGTAGCATATTTTGTAACAAAACAGTAGCTGCAGATGGAGCTGAACACACAGTATTTTTCCAAATGGTAGTGCCGTCAAGGATTGTTAGTTGTCCCTAACCACGATAACTGCGTTTTGCATTTGGAATTTTGCCTCTGTTTTTGTAATGGAGAATGTGCTTGGGTTTGGACATTAATGTTTGTGAACAGCATGGGAGTTGGCCACATTTCCTAGCATTTGGCCTATTCCTGTGTACCATGTGTTTTTTTGGCTGAGGAAAAACTGCAGTCAGAGTAGATATAGTGGGTTTTCAGGCCCATAATGGATGTATCACTGGTAATATTGAGCTGGACATCTGCTAAAATGCAGTTACGGCCAGAAAAGTGACTCTGTGAGGATGGCACCTTGTTACTGCTCATATCTGTTTCCTTTTGTGTCTTTGGGATCATATCTGCTTGGTTCACTGACAATACCAGGTTCGCCTTGCCTGTCAGCAGGGCACGACAGCATTCATATAGCTGTGAAAGAGCAAACTGCATTCTGTTGTCTCATCCATCACTGACAGCGGCCAGCTAACTGCTGCTGCCAAGGTCTGTATTGTAGCTGGTGATCTTGAAGTCAAAGAACAGCTTGAGGTTTTCTGATGGACTCTGACAGCTACGGTTGTGGCACTGAAAAGTTGCGCCACTCTTTTGACTTGTAAATTACATAAATTTAAAATGGATGCCACTGAAAAGCTAAAAGGCACACAAGTTTGGTGGGTTTTTTCTCCATCCATTTAATTAATTTCCTTGTGTAAAAGAGGAGGTGTTCAGAATCTCTCTATATACATGGTGATAAAGTACAGCACATTTTTTTGACAAGTGAAACTTTAACAATCAAAATTTGCCTAATACTGTGTGTTTGTACAGTACCTGCATTTACACATCTGCACATGTACAGATGCGAAGTCGGAAAATAGAAATGAGCACAAAATCAACATAACTTTCTTGCCTTGCTGCCCAGCATGTATGTAGTCCTCAGAGGTCTGAGCTGTGCATGGTTTTGAAAGGTACTCAGCAACCAGTTATTTGATCACAAATGGAGTTGACCACCTAGATAATGCTATCTTGTATAAATGGCACGTATCCAGCACGGCAGAGTGGAGGAAAAGTGGTAAAAGTAGAGTAATTAGTAATTAAAGTGATACACTAATTAGGCTTTAACCTTTTTAGAGGTGTATTTGGCTGATACTGTGTTACTTGTTGGCAATATCATAAGACTACTTGAGAAACCAGCCAACCTTCACTGAAGGAGACTAAAATACCCAGAACTGTTGCAGTCAGTGATTGATGTGTATTTAAGAAATCTCTCTAGCCACTTGAAGCTGGAGTTAGGATGCTGAACGTCTTTGAGGAGTCTGCCTTGTGCCTCCACTACAGCCACTCTAGCCACGTCCGCTGTTCTTTACATCGTACATACATTAAAATCTCAGGATCGTAAAATGGACTGCTTATTCCCTGCCATGAAATGATCAGCTCTGCTTTGCAAATGCAATGCTGTCTGCTTTACCTTTGTCCTGAGAGGACACGTCTGTATCTTGCTGGAACAGGATCCCACTGTTTTGTTTTGTCTTGCTGGCTGCAAGAGGCCCTCCAAAGTATGAGCAACATCTGAGTTGGATTAAAAAGGTATCTACAGCACAAAAAAAAGAGCTGGAAAACACACAGATAAGACTTCCTGAATTTTGGAGAATTTCCAGGCCTTATCAGGCAGACACACAAAAAGAAAAAGTAGCAGTAAAAGACATGGAGTTTCAAGCATCCTTTTTTTCCCCTCCAGTATAGCTTGAAATAGAGGGGGTTTTGCCTGAATATGAGGTGCATAAAGTAGATTTACATAGAAAAAATGTAATAGAGATTTATTATGTGTACAGCCTCAGTCTCTCAACATTTTAGGCTTTATCTGCATGTTAAATTCATAGTAATTTTTTCATCATTAGTGGAGCTTTTCAAAGGTAGACACAATGGAAATTCTGGAACAGACAGGCTATTTTTAGTATCTCATGTATCGCACACCAAGACAGCAAAGGCATTTAAACACAGAGCTGGCATTAAGCATGAAAATAAAGCAAGGCTTGTTCCATACACAGCAAAGCGAATACCATTCTTAAACAGTTCTTAGTCCGCTTAGTACTAGCAGACTGAGTAGAAATCTCTCAACTTTCTGTAAGTTAATGATCTCCTGCAGTCTCACCACTGTTTTTGTTGGAAGCCCATTTATGAATAATCCCTTAAGCAAAATCTGTCTGTTAATAGGGAGGCTTTATAGGCTGGAGACTCAGCAGGCTGCGCGGCTGTGGTGGGTTGGGTGACCTTATCTTCCTGTCATACATTTGGAGGGTCCTTGCTTTTTGGGGCAGGATCTTCAGTTTAACCCTTCTGGTCTTCTGAAGATGTTTGTGTTTTTGGCAATGTGTTATGGGAAGAACAAGTTGTCAAGGGTAATTGTTATTTTTTCTGAACTGGCAATACTGTTACAAATAATATTTATGTTATAAATAGAAAAGAGAACTCGCTTCTGGTAGTCTGACTGCTAATTGTGGGGGGGAGAAATTCTCCTTTAATGTTACAATGTTATAAATGATGAAAAAAAAAATTTCTAGCTATTCTTAATCTTTTAGCACCATCTGTAGTGATTTTCTTGTCCCTTTACATTCAGTAGGACTTTTACTTTGAATCTAAGATCAGTTGAATATATTCTTACTGTGCTGTTCTTTTATCCTAGAAGCAATGCCTGTCTGCTGGAACTGACAGACTAGACTTGTATTAACTGTGATTTAATCTCATCGGAGCCTGAGGACTTTGGGGGGAGGGGCGAGTTGGTTGACTAATTTCAGCTCCCTTTGTGTATTTTCTTTTTTTCTGTTCTCCTCTTTGAATTTAAAAATGACAGCAAAAATGGAAATGTACGGTGTCATGCTATCTGGACCATTGGGTAAATTTCATTGCAAAAGATACAATTGTTAAAAAAGAAAGCAAATTAAATTGTCATTTAAGAAGGTGCATCTCTGACGAGAAAAACAAAACACCCAAACTCTGTGGTGAACAGTTTCTGTGGTGTGAAGACAGCTCATGGCAACTTTGCATGTCAATTGTTGCACTAGCTTGCACTTCTAAGTCTTTGGGTAGAGGAACACCAACCTGGGTCCTCAAGGAATAGTAAGGACATTGCTCAAGACAGAAGTCTTGAAGTTAGTGAGGTATTCAAAAACTGCACTGTAAGAACCGTAACAACCATCAGAGAAAACAAACAGGTCTTAATCAAGAATAAATCAAGAGCATGTTGTGATGAGAATGAGACACACAGCATGAGTATTTGTGCACATCTGGATGTGCTTTGGAACATCTGTTTCTCCACAGCAGAAGGACGTTCCTCCAGCAAAGATGCCCAGAGGAAGGAAAGCCTCCATCTGTGAATTCAAAGGGGTTGGTTTCTTTTTCTTTCCTTTTTTTTTTTTTCCTTTGCCAGCCTGGCCCTGCTCTTCATGATGTAGGTTCTGATGCTGCACAGCTATTCTCCTTTGATCTCTCCGTGCTTTATCTTCTATCAGTGTTATGTAGGTTTCCTGTTTCAGCAGTGTCGCCTGAAGCACACACAGAAATGCTCCCTTTCAGACAAGATGGTCTGTGAATTTTGTGTTTGAAGGAGAACTGAAGCAGTTTGAAGAGATGTGATTTCTTTGGTGATTGATCAATCTGTTTGCCACAAAATAATAAAAAGGAATGGCTATCAGCTGGAAACCCCTCTTCTTGACCCCCATATGTCATATCCCTCTTGATTTATACTTGTAAGTTTTCCCCGACAGTTTAGATTGCAGCTGGATCTTACATAAGGGAACAAAGTAATTTGGGATTACTACATCCAGATTTGCCCTGACTCCAGGTCTTTTTTGGCTGTTCAAGCAAATTGAGTTGGGAAAGGCAATAATTCTGTAAAAGTAGATGTATGAGAATGAATATTTTTGTATGTGAATTGTAGTATTTTGCAAATGGATTCAATCAGTACCTTATCAGAGGGATGAAGTTCTTGTGTTGCTGGGCATCATGAACAAAATCGGTCATGGATTAGAAACTAAAGAAGAAAGACTTGAAATGATTAGCAAAATTTGGAATTCATAAATTCCTTACAAAACACTGATAATTCTTTGTATGTCTGTGTCTTTTGCTTGTTGCTGTTGAAGTTCCTGATAAGACCACAGTTATGATCATTAGCTTTAGCCTCTATGTGAAAATAGTAGCAGTGTGGTTGTGTACCCAGGCTCATTTAAGGATGTAAAGAAAGCAGTGTTTGCAGGAAAAATGCCTTAGTAAATCAAAGGGTATAGCTGTGGAAGAATAGACAAGCTTTTCATCATATAAAGCTTTATTCACAAACCATCCAGATAAATTCGCAAGATTAAAAATCCAGCAAAAGAAGAATCAGAATTTGGAAGCTTCCTTTAAGAAAACTATGCTGATAAACAGAATTTGAAAGAAGTCCATCTCCCGTTTGCCTCCAAGGGTCACGTGTTTTAGGCTTCGGTCAGCTTTCTGTCTTGGTGCATCCACAAACCTGTTCAGGTTTCTCCTCATTCTGGTGTCCCAGCAAAGGTTAAGCCATAGTTCAAGTCCATTTTGACAGGAGAGCTTTTAAAGTTTTGCAGCATGCAGGAGGTGCTGAAAGTCATGTAAGTAAGAAGGAAGTCATCAGAGTTGCTTTATTATGTGCGCGTGGTTAACTATTGAAAGCCACATAATTGGAGCCTGCAGTTGCTAGCCTGCACAGAAGCTCACAAAATAGCTTTTGTGTAGCACTTTCCACCCTCATAAGCCCTTTAAAAACATTAATTAGCTTTTGTTGTGTCCTTTGAGGTTGATAATTTGAGTACCATTATCCCTCTTTAGGCCTTGCCTCCCTGAGAGTCAGCTGTTGATGAAGAATTACTTATTTAATTCCTTAATTCCTCCTTGGTAACTAAGTTAGCTACTACTAACAGAGTAGCACAAAATTTGTAGTGACTTCAGAACAACACAATAACAGACAGTGGCATTGGTCTGGGTCTGCCCCAGTGTATCTGTAAACATACTGGCCGCAAGAACTACTTGAGCAGTGCATGGCCAGTGAGTGACAGACAGTCTAGGTGACCCACAGCTCGAGCGTGAAGTCTGGTCTACGAGACCACACTTCAAAAAAACAGAAGTCAAATGTATCTTTATATTGTGCCAGACTACTATAGCGTTCCTGACCTAGCGTCTTTCAGAGAACTGTCCTGTTCTGCTCTGGCGTAGGGAGGTCTGGTGAAGAGTCTAGGTCAATAGGTTGCTGCCAGCCATCTCTTCCTACCATCCTGCCTCTACTTTAAAGAACTGTCTGACATACAGCAGGGATAATATTAATATAAATGCAGAGGCGGAGAGCTGTGCTGCTTCCCTGTGGAGCAGGCTTACATTTCTTCAACAATGCATTAGTTTCACTGGAATACCATTAGCTGGTGATGGCTGAAAAAAATGCTATTTCATTAAGCCCCAATCTAAATATTTCATTTTTAACACCTGTGGGAAAGTATGAGAAATGACGGGCACGGTGGGCAAAGTAGTAGGAGGGGTGGTTTGATCCAGCGGTATACAAAACCAAAGTTTGGTTCTCTCCTCTGCCTGAGGAAACTTGAACTCTTACCTCCTATCTTGAAGGAGAGAGTTCTGCAATTTAATATTCTGTAGTCGTCTTAACCTTATCTGTTGATCAACCCCATTCGCATATATAAAACGGTTCCTGGTGTAGCAATAGGAGTACTAGTGTCTCATCTTCCAGGTAGACATCTTCTCTACAAAGCTAGTGAATGTTTTCTTCTTCACTTGCAGGTTAAATAATTTAAATACTTTAAACAGAGTTCAGGAGCTTTATTGGGAACAGAGTAGGAATATGAATCTCAGCCTAATGGTTTTGGCTCCTTTTTTTATTATTTTACATGTTTTGATTACTTCACGTTGGAATAATGGTCTAAAAAGGAGCCAAGCTGCTGACCCTCTAGCAAAATTCAACTTTATTTTCTTGATTGCTGTTTTTGACTCCGTAACTAATTTGGATAACTTTTTATTTGTAGGACAGACAATAGCAGGCAGATTATCTCACTTGATCTCTTTGTTTATGAGTAGCATCCCAAGTTAACAGCAGGACTAGAACTTAGCTTAATGCTGGGCTGGATAAGCATTTTGAGAGATTTGATAACTTTATTTGTTTTTTCCTCCTTTGAACTGAGTTATGTTTAGCCTTAGTGCCTTAGTTTTGTTGTGGCTGTTGAATTGCAGGTGGTACCTGTAAATTTACACCTTTGCTCTTGAAATATACAGTATTGTACTGTATACATTCTGTATACAGAAATGTAGCAGTCATCCTGTTTGCTAAGAAATGTTAATGTTCTTCAAAATGTCTTTAAACAATGGAAATGGAAAAATGCCATGATTCGCATCAACTCTTAGACTTGTCTTTGATAACGTGGAAATATGAAGTATCTCAGGAAGCTTGCCATGACTGAATGACAAGGGGTAGTTAGACGTGGAACACGTGTTGTTAGAAACATGTAGAAAAAAAAATTAAATACATACTTTTCAGTATATTACAGTTTGTCTAAGGTAAATGGTTATTACAGAAGCTAAGTAGCCACATGAATTTGTCCCACTGAATATTGGTGCAAAAGGAGTAAAGGAGGTTAGGAGGAGAGAAAGGTGAACATAAATGTTGGCAATTAGACATGGTCTTTGGAGCTTTCTGCTCAATTTTGGCACTCTTGTAGGTTTTGTTGTGATACTTCAGATTAGTCCTTCAGGTACAGGGGTGATGAGCACTGAAGAAAGGCACCTCAGCACTGGGCAAGTGAGAGCAGAATAAGGAATCCAAGAGAGTCTGGAGCAGGTGTTCCTGGAGCTGAGAGCTCTCATGGTGTTTATCAGGTGGAAGAAGAAGGAGGAAGGGAATTTGATCATTGCTTGCTCAAAAATGCTAGAAGGTTCAGTGGGTAGGTTATTAGAAAACTCAGGTGGGGTAAAGTAAAAAAGGTGATGCACTCCGGCTGCAAGGGAAAAATACTGCCAGAAAGCAGCAAGCTATTTTTGCTTATGTGAGCTCTGAACTGGCTGTATTGGTCAGGATACCATAACAGTGTAACTGCCTGACCCTGCCTGACCAACCTAGTGGCCTTCTATGATGGAGTGACTACATCAGCGGACAATGGAAGAGCTACAGATGTCATCTGTCTGGACTTCTGTAAGGCTTTTGACACGGTGCTCCAAAACATCCTTCTCTCTAAATTTGAGAGGTGGATTTGGTCGGTGGAGTGTTGGGTGGACGACGAATTGGTTGGATGGTCGCATCCAGAGGGTAGTGGTCAATGGCTCAATGTCCAGATCAAGATCAGTGACAAGTGGTCCCTCAGGGGTCTGTATTGGGACCAGTACTCTTTAATATCTTCATCAATGACACAGAAAGTGGGATCGAGTTCACCCTCAGCAAGTTTGCAAATGACACCAAGCTGAGTGGTTTGGTTAACATACCTGAGGGATGGGTTGCCATCCAGAGGGACCTGGACAAGCTTGAGGAATGGGTTTGTGTGAATCTCATGAGGTTCAACAAGCCCAAGTGTAGGCTCCTGTACCTGGGTTGGGGCAACCCCTGGTATCAATACAGCCTGGGGGATGAAGGGATTGAGAGCAGCCCTGACAAGAAGGACTTGGAGGTACTGGTGGATGAAAAGGTGGGCATGAGCCAGCAATGTCACTTGCTGTCCAGAAGGCCAACTGTATGCTGGGCCGCATCCAAAGGAGCGTGGCCAGCAGGTCGAGGGAGGTGATTCTGCCCCTCTACTCTGCTCTGGTGAGACTCCACCTGGAGTCCTGCGTCCAGCTCTGGAGCCCTCAGCACAGGAAAGACATGGAGCAGTTGGAGTGGATCCAGAGGAGGGCCACCCAAAATGATCAGAGAGATGGAACTCCTCTCCAATGAGGAGAGGCTGAGAGAGTTGGGGTTGCTCAGGCTGGAGAAGAGAAGGCTCCCGGGAGACCTTTTTGCAGCCTTCCAGTACTTAAAGGGGGCTTATAAGAAAGATGGGGACTTTTTAGCTGGGCCTGTAGCAATAAGACAAGGGCTGATGGTTTTAAACTACAAGAGGGTAGATTTCGACTAGATAGAAGGAAGAAATGTTTCACAGTGAGGGTGGTGAGACACTGGCACAGGCTGCCCAGAGAGGGGGTAGATGCCCCATCCCTGGAAAGATTCCAGGGGAGGTTGGACGGGGCTCTGAGCAACCTGGTCTAGTTGAAGCTGTCCCTGCTCATTGCTGGGGGTTGGACTAGATAACTTTGAAAGGTCCCTTCGAACCAAACTATTCTATGATTCTATGATTTTAAAGTATCATAATAAGTAATAACCAAAAAACCACAGTAACACAGCACAAACTTCAGTTATTTTAAGGCACTTTTTACAGAAGAATGTTGCAATTCTGTTATTAGAGCTAGAATGGGTGGCATGGCTTGCCAGAAACATCATCACTCAGCGGCACACTTTTTGTCTGTGAATCTGTCATGGTCACTGGCCATAATGTGGGCTCAATTTGATGAGGCATGAGGTCAAAGGAGGAGATTTTGAGTAGCAGTTTTGACCTTTTCATTATAGGTACCGCAGGAGAAGCGGTGAGCCACAGTCAAGGCTCTGATTCCCACAAAAGGTTGCTCTGAAACTTTGCAAGCTCCAAGATTAAGTGAATGAGAGAAGATAAATGAAAGGATTGAAGAATAGAATTATGTAAAGGTTGAACACTCTTCATGGAGTGGTTTACACACTTGAAAGAACCAAGGCGGGGGGAAAAAGTTGAAGTTAGCTGTACCTTAGTCCAGCTTCATAAAATTACAGGAGGACTTAAAACTATTAACTTTTAAGAATAAACTGCACAATTTCAGTGAAAACCTAAGAAGATCCTGGAATACAAAAGGTATTTATTGCATTATAGCCTCATTTAGAGCAATGGCAGGGCATGAATATCCCTAGAGTTTGCATCTTTAATGCATTTCTTCCTCTCTTAAAAATTACAGAAATAGAAATTTCTTCCTGACATTTCGATTCAGGCAGTGAATGCAGAAGAAAGCAGGAAGAGAGTTTAGCTGATCAAAAATCTAAGGTCTGTAATGAAGTTGAAGGAGATAGGCATTTTGCCAAAAGTCACTTTCATGGGAAGCATAGCAAAGTAGAGTAGGAGAGACTTTTTTTTTTTCTTCTATGCTACATGGAAGAGGAAATACTTATTGTTTTCTTTAAATAGTGCAAACACAATTAATCTTCTCTTCTTAGTAGTGTTGCATTGAGATTCTTCGGACTGAAATTATTCAGATTTCTAAAACACGAATTATTCAGTAGTGTGGCCTTTGACAATAAAAGGAGTATAATTAGGGCAAGACATTGCAATTGGCTCTCAAGATGATTTGGCTTATAGGAAATTAACTGTTTTGTTTCCTTTCAGCTTTTGATGTAAATGGCTTCTTTAATTCTTCTCTGCTGATTCCTGGGGTCCTACTAGCACTGAAGAATGTTTTATCACTATCTTTGAGATAGTTTGAGGTGATTCCTTTGATAGGATATTTCTAGTTGTACAGTAGCAGCTCTTGAACTGTGCTTCAAGTATTAAAGTTTTCATTAGAGAGGATTATAGAATTTTTCAAATCTCTATCTATAAGCTTATAGACTCTCTTAAAAAACTAGAGTTCCTGATTTTTTTTTTTGTTTTTCATGATCTCTGGGGTATGGGGGTTTTTTTGACACCATTTCCCTTTCATCATTTTATGACCACAGCCTTTTTTCACCCTCTAGCAGACTTGAAAACAGTAGTATAGTATTTCCTGTATGAGGTCACAGCAGTTTGCCAGGACCCGAGGCCTAACAATTTCCTTCTTAAAAAAAAATCTGAATTTAATCTTATAGGTAAGACACAGCCATTCTGTTTCTTACTGCTAATGCAATTCCCTCTGGTCGATCTCTGTTACCTGAGGGACACCTTGAAAGTTATCAGCTTCATTTACTTGCAGGGAGAGACATCTTGTCAATAAATAAAACCTAAAAATTTGATGGCAACATTCATGCAATTCCCTTTCTACATGAACACATACTCTATTGTGCCAATGCTTTAGGTAACATAACACTTGTAACACAGACATGCTGACCCCGAAGCACGTAGAATCTTGCATTATTCATACCCCAAACACACCCAGGATGGAATGATACAAGATGAGCTGCGTCTTGTCTCACCTCTTTAACTGGAGGGAAAGGGCACATTTCACTTAACAGCTAATAGAAACACCAAAGGAGGTTTGGAAAGCTAAAAGGGTGTTTTACATAAATTGGTCTTTCAGCTCTGTGAAAAGTAGAATGAAAATGAAATTGAGCCTTCTTGAGAATAAGTGTGACTCATGAGTATTTAATGTAATTTTAATATCTCTTTTTATTAAAAGTGGCCTACTAGAAGTTTTTAAGGTACCTATTGACTGTCTTGACTGTCCAGGTCTCCAGCTTTGGTGGAGTTTGGTATCTATAAGAAGGGTGTGAAAAAATTCATCTTATGTATCATACTAAGAAAATGAACTTTACTTGGCGTCAATCACACTGCTTATCCTGGTGTCAGTAGCTGCTGTTGCTTATCTCAGAACTGTATAGGTGAGCAAGGCGTACCTGTTTCTTAACCTGGTTCATTATCTTCAGAACATGGTAAACTCCTTTTGAATGAGAATTTATAAGCTTGCAGAAAGGGGTTTCACACACACACACACACACACACACACACACACAAAAGCACAAAAAAGTTTCTTGAAACCTAAGCATGTCAATCTTTATACCCCTTCTGTTACCCGCAGCTTCAGTGACTTGGATGCAGTTATGCTGAATAGCAAGATATGTTCAAAGTGGAGGATGTCATAGACTATTACCACGTGTTAAGGATTTATACTGCTGTAACGGTTTTTATCTCTGGGTCTGAGCAGAAGACTTTTACTTCCACCACTGTTACAGAGCTGCTGAGTGGCAGATGAAAGGTTTTGATTACCAACACTGGATTTGTCAGCTTCTTTCCCAGAGCGAATGTAGGATAAAATACCTGAGGAAGCTGTGCTGTTCCAGAATTAACACGTCTGTCCCTCAGTGATAGTTCAGATAGTACCTCTGTATTGCCTTGCTACAGGAGACTCCTGTAGCAAACTATGGGAGGAGCCTCCATCTCTTACCTGTAATAACTCTCCTTCTGTGGCACCATCTTTATTCTCAAGGCTGTTATTCTTCTACTAGTCCCTATCATCTTCCTTTTCCATCCCTTCCCTTAGCACTCAGCCTATGCCCTCTTGCCTTCCTCATTTCACTTCATCCATGCATCTTTTCAAAGCTTCACAGCTCTTTTTCCCTTCAGTACTCAGAGTAGAAGAGTCCTTGCACCACCCTTTCTCCATTCACTTGTGCCACATGCTTTGTTTTCTCTTTTCCTTGAGTGCCTCCTGCACTATACTTTTCTTCCACTCTTCTGCATTCCTTATTCTTTCTCATACTTGCCTCCTTGAGTTGGATGGCTGGAGCTTTGTGGAAGCAGTTATGCTGCTTTTGCAGAATAGCAATAGCAAGAATGTAAAAGATCAGAAATCTGTGCAAAAACATGCCCTTGAAGACTGATGAGTTGAGGGTGGTGCTAATGTAAAATGTCTCTTGAAACACAAAATGAATGAAAAGTTAAGCTGGTATATTTAGCTTCTCCCAGTTTTGGATTAGGCATCACAGTAAGCATCTCAACCACACCAGATTGAAGTTGCAACTCTGTTCTGGGATAAAGTTGCCTGTCATTGCAAATGGAGGAGTGGAAATTCTCTTTGTAGATACGTGTGAAATGTATAAACCAGAAGTGAAACACAATTATAGCAAGATCTGATTTTTTTGTTGTTGTTGTTGTGGTTGAAGATGGGCTACCAGACATATTCCTGTAAGTTTTCTGCTGCTTCAGTCTCTGGTTTTTAATACCATTGTACTCCATAGAATTTACCTTGGCTTCATTTTATAATTTTGCAAAATCACCTGGTGCATCCTTTGCCCCAAGACAGATTCAGCTCTGCTTATCATTCCTGACAGACGTTGATCTGACCTGTCCTTAAAGCTGTCCCAGCATGTTAGTTCCACCGTCTCCCTAGGCAAACTATTCTAGTGTGCATAGTCCTTACCACTGAGTGCTTTTATTGGTATCTCGCAGACATCCGTCTTTAACTTTTGCTGTCTTCTGTGGATGCCAAAAATGTTCTTCTTCACAGCAACTTTTTTTTTATATTTATGAAGGGCATTATGTTTTCTTCTTTCCCTCTCTGTCCCTTTTCTCCTTTTTTTTTTCTCCCCTCAGGTTAAATAATGCTAATTTCCAACACCACCTATTTTTTTTAGACCATTCACAAATACCGTTGTTTCTTTTTCTGGACTTCTGCCTGTGAAGTCTTTTCTGGATTTGCTGCCTCTTTTTTGAACAGTACCAAAAACTGAGCATGTTACTGTACGTGAGGCCTTAGCAGGACTGACGAGAGCAGAAGGGTTGGTAGCACACCATTATCCTGTTTATATTTGTAGTACAATGGTGGTTCTTTATGCAACAGCATGACAGTAAGACTCACGCTTAGTTAATGATTCACAGTAATCCCTACATCCTTTTCTGTCAACCTGTTAGCTCTCCAGATGTTCCCCACCCTGGATCTCTTTGCCAGGGTAATTCTGTTTGAATGCAGTACCTTTCAGTTCTCCATATTGAACAGCATCTGATTTCCAAACATTAGGCCAGAATAACCTGCTTTTTCATCAGTTATTTCCCTAGCAGTGGTGGTGGATTGACATGTTTGTTTTTCTAGAATGGAGCCTTACATGAAAACAACCTTTGTCTGTGTAATGGATAGTGACAGTACCTTCCAGCCCTTTGCTCCTTGGTAATAGAAGTAGACAACAGTCTGTCTTTGCACCTTTCTCGTTTGATCTATCGGCAGAGATCAAGCATATATTTATTAATCTAATATGTGTATGTGTGTATACATATAAAAAATACATATGTGTGTATTTATATTGATCACGCTAACTTTGGCAAAAATTAGGCAAGGTTCTGGGGTGGAAGTTTTTAATTGAGCAGTCCCATTATGTGCTCCATTTGTTGTCTTAATTCATGTCGCTATTTTTTCAACTCCTCCTGAAAAGCACATGCCACTGGGGATATTTGTAAGAAAGGGTCAGTCTGTAAGTAAGAGTGACAGTGAAGGGTCCAGAGAACCCCCTGTATTTACATGTGACCTTGCAAAAAGTTGGGAGAGAACTTAACCTGTCTCAACACTGAGGTCATGTGCAAAATGTTAAATAGTTTCTTCAATGCAAATTATATTCTATGGATTGATTTGTTATCTACTTAAAATGTAGAAAATTTTTGCCATCCTCACAAGTGGACTTACCAGTATTATGAAGTTGTTTTATTCATAATGCCTTCTTTAGCTACTACTTATTGATTTCTGTAGTGGAGCCTTCCATAAATTTAGTAATGAATTACTTGATCTTGAACCCTGAAGGCCTTATTTGTTACTTGCTACAGTTAAGAAAAAACAAGAGGTCAACTCAGGCAGTAACATGACTGCCATCCAACCTTCCTTTCAGTAGAACTGAGCTGTAAAAGTAATTGTTGTTTTTTCTCAATTTTCTGTAATATTAATACCTGATAATTTGGTATGTTTTTAAATTTTCCTGAGATGTTTGCAAACCAAACACAGCTGCATTCCTCCTGTGCCTGATGACTTTGAAATCAAATACAAACTACATTGTATAGAATTACAGTTCTATAATTGCTTTGTGAAACACAATTATTTGTGTCACTTGTTTCCCATTGTTGGACATTCTGTTGTTCTATGTAATTGTATTTTAAAATCCTGATTTAGTTTTTGTTGTTTCAAAAACAATATCCTGAACATGTCTTGTGATTGGGAAAGCTTTTTTTTTTTTTAATACAGGTGTTTTTCTGCCACTTTCTTAGTTCACAGACTATTTTACGATCTGGTTTTTATTAATATGAAATAGTACCCTGTTCACAAACACTCCTTGTGAAATTACTTTCATGTTTCCCTCCTGCCTTTTCTGTGGAAAATACAATTCTTTTCCAAAAAAAGTTTAAAACCATGCAGGAAAAGAGACTTCTGCAGTGCTCACTTGATTTGTCCGTAAAAAATCATTTTAGAGGTATGAGGGCATATGATGTAAAATAGCTTCTGTCCTTCACCAATGTCATGACATCTCTTTCTGAAAATACATTTTAAGGTGGTGGCTTATAATTGCCCTGAAAAGGACAGACTGTACCTACAGCACTGTGAGGGGTTACTTTCATTGTGCCATGGTATTACTGTGTGTGCAGATGATCGTTACATGTGATTTGCATCTGTGCGTTGCACAAAGGTGGATGCTAGAATATCCATTTTACAGCTGGTTAAACAGAGGCATACAGAAGTTAAATAATTTGCTGGAAATACTTGGTTTTGATCTGGTGCCTGTTGACAAAGTCCATTCTCTTCATTGAGTGTGGATTTAGCCTGCGATGGGACAGTGACTGGATTTGACTAATGACAAATTATGCCTCTTCAGCAACACTGAGAAATAACACAGCGAACGGGTGTTCCTGGTGTTTGGCATACAGGATGTTCTGCTGCTTTTAATTTCCACATTTTTCTTGACAGCTGGCTGTGGGCCATTTCTGGATTTTCATTTGCCAAGATAAATTTACTCAAAATTGCAAGAAAATAAATTAAGCTTGTAAGTGTTGAATGTAGCAGTGTTCATTCTCTGAAGATGATGAAAATTTCAGGATGTTCATTCAGATATATGTGAAAGGCTCTTCGAGTGCAGAAACCAACTGATTGTTGGTTTATGTCCCAAAGGGACATAAATTAGCATTTGAAGGAGTTGCAACAAAAACGAAGGACATTCTGTTTAAGGGATGCTAGGTCAGAAGAAGGGAAAAAAGGTATATTCATAACGCTGTCTCTTTAAATAATCTAGAAAAGGTAATATTCTTGTGCAGTCAGGAGTCACTTTTCTGGAGGAGTGGAAGGCTCTCTGTGGATGGTTCCCATTTCTCCTTAATACATGGCAGACAGAGCTTATGTCTCCTTTGCATCGCTAGATGAGGACCTTATCTTAAGCAGTCAGCAAGGCAGTGCTGATAATACGAAAATATTTGCATATACTGTGAAATTATGGCTACAGAGGGAATTTGTGGAGACCATAAATATGTTGGTTTAATTAGGGGCAGAGTGCTAACTACTGGCACATTCTCCTGAAAGTCTGCTTTCAGAGCACAATTACTAAATGTTTTTTTCAAAACAGGGGAAGTTTGAGGAAAAAAAGTTAAGTTGGGTAACTCAGTTGGGTTTTTTATGTGAGTGATGGAAGTATAGTTGTAGTACATGAAGTCTGCAGGGCTGCTCGTGTGTGTGCATCCCCAGTCAGAGCCAAAGTTGACAAAGAGCAAATCATGAACTGCTGCATAGATCAAAATTATAACTGTAAGAGATGTTATCTCAACTTGGCATGCATGCTTTTAATAAAGCAGAGCAAATTGAGAAGAATGGGTTTTCAGGGAATTGGATTGTCATAAAAAAGTAGTTATACTCTTCTGTCCGTGTCCCCCCCCACCCCCTTTATTTTTTTCAAAATGGTTATTTACTCTAAAAACTGAGGACCTGACAGTAGCCATGCAGTTAAATAAGGTAGGATGAACTATTTAACCTACTCAACAAAACTTTATCTGTTTGCTGAAGCCTTTGCCAGCTTTGCTTTCACAAAGGCTATTTGTAGAATAGCTCCTGTGTTGTCTCTTTCTGCTTGCTTGGACCCCTAGAGGTAGCTACCCCTGCCTTTAGTGATCAAGTTTGATTAAAATCTAGCCTGTCTAATAAAAATACACAGGCAGAAGCACTGTATGCACATCCCTGTAAGAATATGGAGAGAGAGGTTTGTCTGGGACTAAGTGGGAAACAGTCATAGAGTGGTTTGTTGTGATTTTCTCAGACAAACACCTCACTGATGGCTTTCAAGGCTGGTTTTGGCAAAGGGGAGGTTGCAATAACAGAGTCGTCTTTGGGCAGCTGTCTGTGCACCGTGGTCTGAGTTGAGACTGCATGCATTGATGACCATCAGCTGCAAACACAGGGCACTGAGGAAAGGAGATGCATGCTGTAGTTCCAATTATTTATACCTCTGTATGTCTTTTCTGAGGTGTTCAGGCAGCTTCACAAAATCGTGGACAAAGTCATGAAGTACAGTAGGTAAGAATCCTTGTTTCCAGACAAATACATTGAGAGACAAAGGGTTTAAGTAACTCCCTTGAGATAATATGGAAAGCCAGTAGCAGAACTGGAAAAGGGGCTGGGTATTTTTAATGTCTAGGTTTTTCTCTTACTGTTTTGAGGATGCCATTCACAGAAGGTGAGAAGGGAAATGCTTTAGTTTCTGTGCTGTGTTAGTGGTGGGTTTGGGTTCTCACGCACCCCAGAGGATATGCTTGTAAACAAACGATTCTCCATGTTGTCTTTGGGCATTGTAGAAGGCATGTTATGTATGTTTTTGGCAATTTGAGGCAGAACAGGCAACAGTAATAGCTACCCTTTACTTGTTTTGATGTGATAGCCTGGGTCATTTTGTTTCAGGCTCCTAAATCCTAGAGAGGTTTTTTCAGAGTATTTGCAGTCAGAGCACATGAAAATAAGAGAGGCATTTTTTTTTTCTTTGTAGGTTTGCTGGATGAAACTACCATAGAATCACCCAGCGCTGCATTGAGCTAGTTTATTGCAGGAGGAGCAGCAGGTGTGAGGAGCTTTGCTGTCCATTGGAAGACCACAGCAGTCTGAGTAATGTCAAGTGTAATCTACAGATACATCAGCGCTGTGCTGCTGATTTTGTCTCAAGCTGTTTCCCCCCAAGGAGTGCCATCTTGTGAAGCAGTCTCCTGTGTGGTTGGGCTTTGTGCCTTGTTCTCTTCTGACCATCACACCATGCTCTTCCCAATTTTGCCTATGGAGCTGCTGATCTGCTCTTCAGCAGTACAAATGAGAGAGTTCAAAGCACTATGACAGATGTGAACCCAGTGGCTGTCCTGGTGGGAGGTATAGCCTCAAGGCTGAGCAGGTTTTGGTTTAGTTTTTCTCTTCCTGGGGACAGCAGTGCATTGTGTGTTTCATCGTCACCACATAAATCACTTCTCTAAGTTTGTAGCTGTGGAAAAATCCTTTGGGAGCAGGTCCCACAGAGACTAGGACAGTGTATAGTTAAAATAGCTCTAAAAAGCAATTATTTTGCTTGAGGCAGTACAAAGTGCAAAATATGCAGAAGAAAACTCTGGAGGAGACTCTTTTTTTGTCTTTGAAGACTCTTAACTTCCTTCTTCCTGATGTGGAGGGCATAAAAATTTATGACTTGCAGTATGCCCGGAATTAGAGAGATGGAAATTGGAAAGAGAGAAACAGGCTCAAGTTAGCCTGGCATGCCAGCCTCTAAAACTGCAGTGGTCTTCTTTCTGTAACTCCTCCTATTTTACATGGACTGCTAACCAAAACAGTTTCATTGCTTTCAAGTGTGTTGAAAATAATGATTACAAGCACATTTACAGCTACCAAGAAACGGATTGTCAAGATATTAAAGCAAATAGATCATTCCTTTTTCATTCTGACCAGCTAACATTTTTTTTTTTTCAGTAAACTGCAAAATGTCTTTTTGTCTTCTAACACTGAGACTTGAAGTGATAGAAAGGGATGGTATAAAAGACGAGCATTTGCCAGTGCTAGAGAAGCCAAGGACGTGCAAAGAAAACAGATTAATTTAGTAGCAAATAGGCAAAGGCCATGAAGAACAGTTTTTACAGCAGATATCTTGCATAGCCAGCAAAGGGACTGGAGTGGGACTGATCTACTGAGATAACATCCCATTTTAGTACCTAGACAACAGCAGCAGCTCTTTGAATCTTTACACGCTCTTCAAGGCCTTGTCAAGGAGGGCAGCTGCAGAAGAGTTGTGAGAATCCATTCAATCCACGCCTTCTGAAACGTGCAACGTTGTGGTGTTAAAAGTTGTTTCTTAATTAGATCTGAAGGGTACTGAAGGAGTGAGCAAACAAAACTGTTAATATAAAAGGCTAATAATTGAGTTTATGTGTACACAATTAATAGTGTCTAATTCAAGCTGACATCTGGGAGGCAATTTAGTTATTGTTTAAAAAGTGTAAAGATAAAGATCATTGCAAATCAATGCTCTCCCCTTATTTAAGCTTAAATTTTGGCATTTTAAAGTTCTCGCAAGCTACATGTGATTTGAAATGCAGCCTCTGTGTCAGTATATACCTTTGCCACACATTTTTTACAGGGAGCTAGAATTGGGTACTTGTCAAGCATTGCTTCAAATCAGAAATGAATCTGGCTTTGGCATTGCAATTTCGTCAAGATTTGGAGCTTGTTTTCAGAAGTGCAGAGTACCGGTAGGTCTCTGATGTCTAAGGAATTATGTTACATCTGCCTTTGCAATTTAGCAGTCATAGGAGCCCGCTCAGAATTTCAGTGCATGGGGAGTATACCTGGGTGTGAGGATTTCAGTGCATTTGTGAAGAATGGTGAATAATGAAACTGGCTTCAGGTAATCTCATTGCTCCAGCCCCGACTCTTTCCTAGTGCTGACCAATTTCCAGCCTCTTGTCTTCTTTCCTATGTGATCCGATCAACTATCAAAGAGCAGCCTCTGCATATGCTTGTACAGTGAGTGATTTAGTCTTTTTCCACATTTAAAAAGACCTGTCTGTCTTCTAAGGGCTTGGGTAGTTGTGTAGAAACTGCAGCTTATGCATGGTGAAACAAGAAAGCTGCAGTTTCTATGGGAGCTGCAGTTCCTTTCTATGAAAAATGAAGGTATCCTGTATCACTTACTAACCCTCGTCTTACCGCTTGTACCCTGTCCTGTGGGGTCAGGACTCCATCTAGTAAAGCATGCAAAAACATGCCAGAATTTAAACATGAGTACTGTTGCCAGGCATGTGCTTAAATACTTTGCTGTCATAACCGCTCAGTTTCTCTGGAAGTTGGTATTACAAACGTGTATATATAAGAATGATCATAGATTAAGCTAACTGAAGAGCAGACTAGAAAGGGAAGGTAACTCAATGCTGATGAACTGCAATGTGTATCTTTCTGGTTTGAAAGCCAGTGGAAATACATAAAACCATAGTTCCTTTATAGCAGTAAGTAGAACCCTAAGCACATTGCAATATACTTGATGTAATTTGTACAGCGGGACCTGTTGGTATCTGTGAAAGCCTAGTGTAGCATACAGGAGATTGTTCTGTAGTTTCAGCTACTTTTACTAATGTACAATTTTTATTTCACTTGTTTTTAACAAAAAATTGTGTAACTGAAAACCCATTCTGTATCCATTGACATGCACTTACTCACAGAGTGCACATAACCTTGAATAAGAGACAGAAAATATTATTGAGGAGCAGTTTGTGTTAGAACTGGATCTGAAACAAGAAAAACTTTTGAAGAAATGTTGTATGCACTGATGAGAGCCTCAAGCTGTTGTAAATAAACCCTGTTAAGGCCATAACTGGGGGAGGGGGGGGCAGGGGGTAAGGAAAATACTAAGGGGAGTATGTGCAGAAAAAAATGAAGGTTTTGGTCAAGACATTTTGTTGCTGTCATGATTACAGCAGACTTGTTTCCAAGAAGCCAGGGCAGCTTTTCCTTCTGAAGACAGTTGAGCAGAGGAATTTGTACCATGGACACTCCCATAACAGTGGCAGCACCTGCCCAAACAAGCAGGTCTTGGCTGCAAAACCCCAGGCATTTAGAAACTCTTGCAGGTGTTTGTGCACCTTAAATTTTACTTTGTTCTGATTTTCCTTACCACAGTAAATTAATTTAGTTGGAGGGCCTACCAGCAAACTGAGTCATAACGCTTACACAAAGACATTTGCAAAGACGGGGTGTTTGGTCATTTGTTCGCCGGGTTTTGCATGCGTAATTTATATTTGCTGGAGGGAAGAGGAGACAAGACGCAGCACGCTCCCTTCCCACAGCAATCCCTTTGCTTGTTGCAGGCAGGCAGCTTGCGGTGCGCTTGCTCCGTGGGCTTGCCAGCAATGACAAAGCAGCACTGAAAGTGCTTGGCAGCAAATTATTAACTGAAATGACTTGACTTCAGTAGATTTTTCCCAGTCTAAAGCTTTTGAATGCTATTTGGTTTAGACTGAAATTGAGAGTTGTTATCACTCGCAGCAATATTGCAATGTCGTTAAGAGGCACCAGGGTCTCTAGGCTTGTAGGTCTGATATACTAGGTGTTTGTGAGTTTTATGTTTCTTTTGTACCTTTGCTACTGCCTTTCTCTTTGAGGGGTTTGTGCAATTGGTTGGGGTGTTTAGTGGTTTTGCTGATGATTCTTTATTCCAGGTATTTTATCTGTCTCCAGGATGAGGTCTGGCTCAACACTTCTTACTTTGAGGATTGCAGTGTACAGTCTGCTTTGCTCTTTCTTGTACTATACCTGCATCCCAGCTGTCAACATTTTCTTTTTCGCTTCTAGTCTTGTTATTTTATTGCCCGTAATATTTAATTTACCCCCTGGGTTTTTGGTTGGTTGGTTTTGGTCTATTTCTGTTCAGTGTACACACCTGTTTAGAAGGTGACTGGGAAAGCTTAGTTATGTGAAGTAGGAGTGATGATGAAGCCCCAAGTTTCTGCAGGAAGATGGGAAAAGATGGCCTTTATATTGTCCTTAAATCAACTGGGTGTAATATGGAGCACGCTTGCTCTAGCTGGCCTCCAGGGTTACAAAGGCATTTCTTGCATTTACCATTTGTTGTGACCTCCTTCCAATTACTTAGTTTTTCAGTTCTGTGAAGGCATGTGGAGGGCTGAACCTCCTCTGCAGCAGTACAGTTGAGGCATACTCCCTTAATGCTCTGGTTTTACCTAGTTCGTCATGGCATCCCCGTAACTTATGGCCAACTCACGTGCTGCTGCACAAGCACGCTGTTCAGCGCTGTTAGCAAAGTGGCTGGGTTTTGAATGACCCTCTGAACAGAAATAGCTACTGGTTGCTTAGAGCTCTGTTTCTCCTTATGTGTGTTTGGAAGACAAGTTATAAAAATTCAAAGCAATGCATGCCAGCATTTTTAATGCCATAATTTGATTAACTGTGACTGCAATACTCCTTTAATAGTAAAATATGGCACTGGGTGGATAGGGTAAATAAGAAGGTGCACGAGGGAGTGCAAAGCTATACAGGCTTTGCTGGAATGTGCTACTTGTACACACTGCATCACTGAAAAACCGCGGATGGCTCTTGGAGTGTACTGCTCTGCACTTGTGCTTCGTTTGTTTCTGCATTGCCAATTCTGTGCATCCTTCTTAAAGTCAAATGTGACCCACAGTCTGGTGGAGAAAAAGGCTGAAGTTGCAAGTGGAACTTGGGAAGAAGCTCACTGTAGTTGCCACTTCTGGAATGAAATGGTCTAAGCAGGTGAATTGCGAGTATGTAGTCTAACTGCTCAGGGAGAAAATGTTACATGAGAGTTTAATTTGTAAGGCTTTACTGGAGCACTCTTAATTCTCTGGTGAATAGTTGTGGATGATGATTGCAGATGATTTGCTTGGAGCAGTGGTGGCAGCTTTCTTTGCAGATTCCACAGGTCTGAGTTTTCTGTGATTACTGAAGGACAACTGTTTGCTGAGGTTCAAATGCTTTCTCTGTAAGTAGCACATAACGTAATTAAAAATAATTATTTTTTGTCTGCAGACATTCTTGGTAGTAGGTTTGTTCATCGTTCAGCAATTGGCCTTTTGTTCAGAGAAGACCTTGACTTGGTCTGTGATGGGATAACCACCATGCCACATAAAAACACCACAAGGCAAAGCAAAATTGTGCATCACCGTCCTGCACTAGCCTGAAAGCGGTGTGATGCCCCTGGGCTAGAGGGAGCATGAGTCAGCCCCATGGATCACACAAGCCTGATCGCGCCAGGATGCTGCTGTGGCCCTGGGAAGAGAGTTCTGGTACCCACTGTCCTCTCCTGGGGAAAATCTCCCAGCCTTCTGCTTTGAACAAATGAAAGGATGAGCATTTTCCACTTATTTCATGGATCATCAGAGTTTGGATTTGTTGCCCTTTAAAGTTAAGAACCGCTGAAACTTGTATTGACCACTTCTCTGCTGTCTGGCCAGTGTGCCAGGGCAAAATTCACAGAATCACAGAATCGTTAAGGTTGGAAAAGACCTTTAAGATCACCAAGTCCAACCATCATCCCAACACCACCACGCCCACTAAACCATGTCCTGAAGTGCCACGTCTACATGGTTTTTTGAACACTTCCAGTGATGATGACTCCACCACCTCCCTGGGCAGCCTGTTCCAATGCTCGACCGCTCTCACAGTAAAGAAATTTTTCCTCATATCTAGTCTAAACCTCCCCTGGAGCAACTTGAGTTGGTGCAACTCACCTTCTATCCCAAGTGCTGGTTATGTGTCAGGAGCCCACCTGTACCTTTTCAGCAGAACAGCTGAGGTTTGCACCTGGGTTGGAGCCTGTCCCAACAGTGGGAGCTGTTAATGGTGTGATTGAAGCCTTTAATTTAACCCCGTACCAGCAGTTGTGCTGATTAGTATTGGAGCTGTCAGATGTCACTGTTGCACCATTGCCCTTCAAAGCAAAACTTGCTGCAGTAGTAATCCCATAGACCACAGCTTCCATTTGCTACACCACCACTTGGCCGTTACCTATGTTAACTACTCCGTCTACGGCATAAGAGTTTCTAGTCCAGTCTTATTTTAAATGCAAATAGAAAATTAAGACTATTTCTGTCAATAGTTGTGTTGACACATATTTCTTTCATGAATGTGTAGAAGGCAATAATTACTTCTTAATATCATCAAACAAGGATGCTGTGCATCTTCTTCATAAATACATAGAGTTGTGCCAAATGGTATAATGGCCTTCAGTAATATTTTTTCCCTTTGCTGGGATCAACCTTGCATGTTGTCTTTCGGCCTAAAAAATACAATACAACAATGCATCAGAGTTGATTTGAAATTCAGTTTGGTAATAATCATCATGTGATGGTCAGTGATGAAGATTTAAATAAGTACGGATCTGGCCCAAAGCATCCATCAAATACAGGCTTCAATTTCAAAGGTGAAGAGAGAGTGGCTAATTTAAAAGCCTCTTTATCAAAGACAGTCCTTATAGCAGGGAGGATGTATAAATACAGACTAGCAATTTGCGGGCTAATACTTTTTTGCATTAATATGGTTAATTTGTTTTCAGTTCTCTTGTTCAAGAAATTAATTTCTCCCTCACTTTCTAGGAGACTTTGAAGTTAGCATCCAACTATCCACCTTTGTCTTTCTTCCCTCACCCCCTCACATTCCTGGAGTGCGTTTGCAGGTTGAGAGTGAGCAGTTCGGTGCCTAGCTCTAGGGAATGAATTCATATTATCTGCCTTAATTTTCAGGTGTTCAGTTTCACATACCCACATAGTAAACAAAACCAGTTTGATTTCAAGTTAGACATTGATTTTGCTTTTTAAATGGTTATAAAAGTCAGACTTAAAAAAAAAAACAAACAAAAAAAACTTTTCTCAGTATTGTCAGTTTCTTTCCTGCTTCCAGTGTGTCTCCTTGAAAAGGATCCTGAAAGAAACGGTTTCTTCCAAATGAGTTTATTGTAATGAAAAATGTTAGCAAAGCGTCAGTTCTCCATATGCCGACACAAGTTTGTCTGATAGAAAGGCTTTTTCAAAACCTCT
>NW_010544036.1:28708-35704 GCF_000687285.1 Phaethon lepturus | reverse complement strand
CCTGCTGTTTCCACTGTTGGAGCGGCTGAGATGGGGGTCAAACCTCACCAGTCCTGTATGTTTATAAGTGATGACATACACAGCGTATCCCATGCCGTTACAGCTTTCCAACTGGGGTCTTCTCATGAAATGATGAACACAAGGAGTCACTAAGGGGGGCGACTAAACTGAATTAAAAACATTAAACTGAAAGTACAAGTCAGCAGAAGAGGCCTACTGAGTCTAAAACACTGAGAATGGATGGATTGAAGGGTAGGGCTGCAAGGCTTTCTGCTGATGAGTTCAGGATGTCTGCATTTTTGAGCTTGCAGCTCTTGATGTTTTTTAACCTCTGAAAGAGGAAAAAAGAGGTGCAGTTTTACTGTCAGTTGGAAAGCAAGAATCCATTCTACCCAAATGTTTGTAAGGTTTTGACATAATTGTTTTTGCATGAAAGGATGCAACAGGAGGCTCTTTGAATTTCTTCATGGAAAGATGAAAAAACACAGTAAAAGTGTATGTAGGCGTAACCTCATATAAGACTACTTGTTGAGGATGGGGATAACGTGGCTCAGGTCCTGGCTCAGTTTAACTCTCTGTTACATGATTCTGTTGCCTCTTCCTCTTTTCTATTGGATTCTTTCACTTCTCTAAAAATTAAAAAGAAAAATCCATTTCCTGAGCAATAGCCCTAACACTTTCAGAAATTCTGTGCTGGGTGTGAGAAAGTCTTATATCAGCTAGATTTTCTTTAATTAAATAAAGGTTTTAGTCCTATTCTAAAGGGTTTCATTTCACATTTAAAAGAAAACATAGAGAAGGTGTATGCATCTCTGTACATACTGACGTTTTAAAATGGGAAACTTGGATACAGGTGCAGATTTTCCTGGAGGCAGGTGAAGGCAAGAGGAGGTCATGAGCTCTGAAGAGCATGCACTGATAGCAGCAACCGGCCGCCCAAAGGGTAGCAGTTGTAGAAGCAAGGCTCGAGCCAGGTTTCTGACGAAGTGGAGAAACTTCCACTGCCCACGATGCTGTTGAGTGGTAATAAAAAAAAAAAACAAACCCTGCTTTGTTTTTCCTTAATGAGTAATGCTTTCTTCTGGTTTACCTACTCCTGAATTTCACCAGGGTTTTTAAGGCCTCAGTAACTCAAAGTCAGCTGTAGTTTGTGTTTTCTGCTATAGATCTTCTGAATAAGTCATTAGTAACTTACTGTTTGGCACAATATAAAGTGAAAACAGTGAAGAGTTTTTAAATGTTAGCTAACGTGATAAACAATGATGTGAAAGGGAGTGTACTTGTAAAAATTCACCAGTATTACAGTAACAACCCATTTCACAAGAATCGCTGAGCCTTGAGCGTATTGATTGATTTGTCACGAAAGCTTCTGTTCATTTGCAGTATAGATCATCCGAATTGTCATGTGCTGGAGGCGAGGATATTGCCTCGTAGGTGCACAAATACAGTATCTATACAGTATCATCCACAGCGTGCAGTGGACCTGTGCTGTAAACTAATGTGTTTCCGTGGTACGTCTGTTTTAAAGGATTGATTTATGGCACAGTTGTAGAAGTTTCATGGAGGCACTGGTCTTAGCCTGGGCTTCCCCTTCTCTTTCCTTGCCAGTTTTCAGAAACAAAATGCATCTTTTGATGGTCTTGAAAGTAGTGAAGAGAAATTGAGAAAATGGCAAATAAGCTTAATACAAACTTAGTACAGCTTTGCGTATGTGAAAATGAAAAATCTGTAAGATCTGAAAAATGTTTCACATGGGGAAATGGAGAACGTCGCCGACCTTGAGCAATGGGTGTTCTGAATTGAAAGAGCACATAAAAACAGATCAGGACCGGTGATACTCAGAACGAAGTTTGGCGTATCCTGCCATGGCTTTCAAGGCAAGGGATAATTTTCATCTTGCCAGCGATGCCATGAGTTCTTCACTTCACAAGCACTCCAACCTCCTGACCCTGTGGCTACAGGAAAGCACGGTGCAGGGTGGTGGGGGGATTCAGAGAGATGCTGACTTCCTAATTGTTCAAGGTTATTGGTTCAGGCGGTGACTGAGGCTGAGGTGCGGCGCCCTGCCATGGCCGTCCTCGCCCAAGGGCCAGCAGCTGGGCCAGGAGTCTGTGCTTGGCTGACCAGCCTGGCCCTACGCTGGAGTACACTGTAACAAACTGCTGTTTGTTTGTTTGTTTGCTAATTTATTTTCTCCCTTCCTTGCACTGTTTTCCCACATGCCAAAACACTCTCCCTGGGGGAAGTGATGAGACTTCTCTGGGCCCCTTGTCAGCTCCTGCACAAGCAGGGCCCCTTGCCTTGGGCTGCATCCAGTTGGGCTTTGCCTTACACCTCCCTCGCCTGCATCATGTCCTGAGCCCTCTCCGGCTTCACATCTAACCGTTCTTGGTGGGATGTTGTTTTTTGTTTGTTTTTGTTTTGTTTTGGGTTTGGTTTTTTTTTCCATCACTCTGAAACATCGCAGCTCTTCCCAATGCCACGAACGCCCTCGCTGTCTTCAAGTCCTCCCTGGAAACCCATGTCTTTCACTGTGTTTTCTGTCATTATTTCCCCTTGCATAACTTCCTTTTGGCCTTACCTGTACAATAACATGTGATGCTGACAAACCTAGGCGTTTTAGGCAAAAATGGCAGGTCTTACTCGTCCTGTTTGTACCAGCAAGAGCTGTAGTATAGATGCAGTTGTGCCAGCCCAAGAGTGCTTTACTATTTTACCATTTGGGTAGTGGGTCTAAAATACATCAATCAAAGACCTGCTGTGTTCCAGTCGTGTATATACACCTTTATGTTGTTATGTTTTTAGCACAGAGACAGCTGTCATAGTTCTGGGTAATTCTTGCTTTATCTTGTTTGGAAAATTGATCAGAAGATATTTGAATTGCCCGCTGCAGAACGGCAGGTTCCCATATCGACTTTCCTTTCTCTCAAATTGTTGCTGCTGGTTTTCGTCTGTGTGTCATAATTTCGCTGGATTCAGTCCCCGTTTGTTACAAGTGGATTTATGAGTTAGCACTGCCTCATTGTTAGAGCTTTACAAAAGCTGCAGTTTCTTTGTAATTGCTAATGAATTATGTATTTCCAAATCATGGTGGAATGTTTTTCAGCCCCTGTGGCTTCCAGCCTTAGTGTTGAATGCAATGTATTTGAGATGCACAAAAAACCCCTTCTGTTTTTATTGTTGTCAGAGGGGAGAGTATCAAACACTTCCCCCGTGACGTGTTAACGCTCGATAGATTCCAGCATTTGCGTCAAGCTGAGGGGCAGGATTTTTCTTCCATGCCTAATACTAAAAGCAGGCACGCGGGCGCTGTAGCAGCGTGTTCTCTCTGAAACTACATTTCATCAGTAGTTAAGCTAAGTGTTTACCTATGTCTGCGCTGCCGTACGAGGCACTGAGACACTTGGACTGTTGTTTCATGTGTAGAAGTATTTATTGTTTGAAATCCTATTTTTTTAGCCATTCCTCCCTCACAGCTCATTTCCTTGATCCAGGGTTTTGCTGCTGCTGGAGGTGTTACAGCATGTGGCAGCTCTGGCTCTAACGTGCGAGAGTAATGGAGCAGAAAGCCTTCACTCTTTGCTGAAATGACTAAGGGGATGGTCCAGAGGTTGCAGTTTGAAACTCAAAATAGGACTTATACTAATCTGTACCACTGGAAGCTCACTGAGCTGGTTAATTCCCTCAAACGCTTACTGAGGGGGTTGCCACAGGGACGGGTCTTTTTTATTTCTTTATACTGATCTGTGAACCATAGCTAGTTACTTGTAGGTAACTTCCATTACACACCTGTGTACCTGCACTGTCTCTGCACAGGGGCTTCTCTTCACCTTCTCCAGAACCTCTGCAGAGACTGAAATATGGTCTGTGGCGGAGAACTCGGGGCAGAACGATTGCTTTCAAAGTAAAACATACTTTTAGAGACCTTCGGTGCTCTACCTTTCAGACATAGGTTTGTTTAATCATTTCAGAAGCTAGACTAGAACATGCAGTATGTGTTTGGAGCAAGCAGGGGACATGTTTGGGGGAAGAGACTGGCAGAATTTTCTCTCAGAAGTTTTCTGCTGTAGGTGCCTTACTTAAACCTGCTGAAATGGTTTCATAAAATTATTTATAAATATATAAGCATTTTAGCCGTCTCCTTTTCCAGTGGTTATGTCACTGAATTTTCCCAGCACTCACCTGGGTCTCACTTTGCACAGTTGCTGTCTGCACAGTGAGATTAATCCTGTCTTGGGATCTGCAGAGGAGTGTTTAAATTTATAATTCAAAAGGATACAACTCCTGTGGCAGAGGCTGTGAAGAGGTTCATGAATTTCTAATTAGAATGGATTCATTCAATGAATGTAATTTCCTAAGCTAAGTCGTGGAGCACAGATGAAGCTTAATGTTTAGCTAATTAAAACAGCATTCCCCCTAGACCGTGTGAGCCCTACCCTGGGTGCCCATGTTTCCTTTTGGATGCTTTTCTCTACCATACTTGTGTATTTCAGGAGGAGAACAGCAGTACCCTCAGATAGGCAGAGATGTTCCTTATCTATTATGTTACATACAGAACAACTGAACTGAAGTTATCACAGGAGGAAAAGTCCCTCATGAATTCAAAGCCTGTCATTACAGTCAGGAAATGGGTTTCCAGCTTCTTCCCCGTGTATTTTGTGCTCTGTACTTTCTTCCCGTATGCGTTTTTTCAGGCTTAGCTCATAAATGATTGTAAAACTGTTTTCAAGATTTTTACAAGGAAGGTAGTATATAAAACCAAAATCACAGTATTTAGAAGCCTGCAATAATTTGAGAAGAAAATGTATCCAAACGATCACATAAATCACAGTGTACAAAGTAAGCAGAAAAGCTACCTGTGAAGGAAGCTTCTTTCTTGAGCCCTGAGGCAAACAACTTAAGGCTTGAAGCATAAGCCACAAATCCAGCTTGTTAAGCTTACAACTGGCGTTTTCTTTCAAAACGAGAGATTTGTAAAAAGTACTTAGCCGATTCACCCTTCTGCACCAGAGCTCCCAAGCCTTACTAGTTCGGCTCCGCAGTCGCTTTCTGCAGCACCCGCAGTGCAGAAGGGCTGGTGATATCAAGCAGCACCTGGGCAGCGCGATGCCTGCGGACCTTCCCTTCGTCTAGCTGCTTGGTCACAGCTTCAGCCAGGACCTCAGAGCCTTGTCCTGCAGCCGTCCTCTTCATGGCATCGGCTTTGGGTGAAGGAGGAGACAGCAAGAAGGTAGCACTGATAAGAATATGGCTTTAAAGCTGGGGTAACAAAATGCTTCTGCAAGTTGAGATTGTTTTAAATTGGCTGTAGGTGACTTGATGGAGGAATCCCGAGTTTAAATTCAGTGAGCTTCACTCTACAGGATATTAGCATTATTAATTTTTAACAGCTCCCTCTAGCTTTATTATCAGTATTTGAGTTTCTGTGCTGCACTAACCTTGGACCTCGAGGGGAGCTGGACAAGCTGGTGCTAATCCACCATTTGCCTTCCCTCTTATGTATGAATATCTCAATTTCTCCAGAATATTCAGATCTTAGCTGCTGTAATTCAACAGCGTATCAGACGTGTGTGATATACACTGACAGTGTCTGGGTACAGAACAGATGACTCAGGGCCCCTTCAGTCCGGAAGCCATGTGAGTAAATCCGATGCTTTTGGGAATCAAAATAGCTTTTGGGAAAAAAATAGATTTTTGGGAATCAATCCGATAGCTTAAGGAATCTGTATTCCTCGGGTGCTTTGTCAGACTGTTGTGTTTCTTGCACCAACGTTGCATAGCGTGTAGGTGGTGTGAATGTCTGGTGCGCCTCAGATGAGCTGTATGGCACACGTGGAGGGCAGTTCTCTGGGGCAGCAGACTGCTAGGACAAAAATACCTATAGCTCTGGTGCCTGCTCTGTCTAGTCCAGAGACCTGGAAATGCAGGCTAGGGACGTCTGTTACTGCAGTGGCTGTTTTATAAACCCAAGCTCTCCTCTATTTAATTTTTAAGATTTGGTTCAGAAGGGTGAAAGATATATGAAACTAATCTTTAAAAATATTTTTTGAAAAGATGTTACAGCGTGCTTGAGAGCATGCCAATGGTACAACATTTACTCGACCTTCTAGAATTAGCCCTTGGTATAAAAAAGGCTCTGACTCTGCTGGATTAAAGTCAACACAACCTGTGGATTTTAGTGTGAGATTTAATGTGAGGTTTAATGGATTTTAACCTAAATAAATAGAATTGCCCGAGGCTGATAAAAGTTCTGTGATCTGTGTTACAGATCTATGCCAGAGGTTCAGTCGAGAGTAGTATTTCCCTAAGTATTTTCCTTTGGTTTCTTGTCTAATAGCAATAGGAAAAAATACCATTCTGTTGGAAAGTCAGGTAGGTATATAAATCACAACAGTACAGGACTACCAGGTGTTTTGCAATGCAGCATTTGCATGTAGAGCTTTTGAGGAGGGAAAGGAGAGTTGTCCTCACTTTTGTCCTCCACAGTCATCTTGATCCTGTGAAACTCCTGTTCTAACAGGGTGGGCTTGATAGTAAATGAGAAAAAAGAAAGCAAGTACAGTCATCTTCTTTAGGATTTTGTTACAAGCGATGCAGCTGGCTATTCAGCTGAATAGTTTTAGGTTGAAAGTAGAAACTTTCCATCTAATTGCAATCTCAGGCTACAACTTCCCAAGCAACTGCTCAAGCAAAAGACTTCTGTAAAGCCTGGGGAACCCAGATAGCGTCTGTGAATGATAGTTTACAAAGACTAGCATATTTTTGAAAAAAACACTTGCAGGAAGCAGCTCTTTAAGGCAACAGATAAATCATCAGAAAGTTGGGATCTAAAGACATGTTGGGGACACAGTGGATTCTCCTGACTGGCTACAGTGAAAGTTTAAGATGGGATAGCTGATAAAATGCTCCTTTTTTATCTGTGCAGCAGTGTGTGGACAAACAAGGTGTTCATGAACAGGGAGTGTTTGGAGCATGGTCCTTCTCTTTCACTTCCTC
>NW_010544036.1:0-28692 GCF_000687285.1 Phaethon lepturus | reverse complement strand
CTCTTTCCCTCCCTCCTTGGGGACTGCTGGGCGGGGGTGGGAGAGTGCCCGAGGAGGATTCACAGCGATGTGCCTGCAGTATTTTCCAGATGCAGAACTTTCTTGGATTCCATTTTGACAGAGCTAGTGGAGAAAGAGAGGGGTGCCTGGTGCCAAATAGCTAATTTCACTTTCCTGATCTGTGAACATCTGTGGAATTCCCCTGGGCTCGGTCCAGCTTCGGCTTGACTAGAGGAGTCCTGTTGGATCTGTTAGTAAGAGAACGTGGTCATCTTTTCATGCTGACTTCCACTGAAGAACTTTTTTTGAGTTCCCTTTTCGTGCTATAAAATCAGCAAAAGCAAAAGCAGATATGCAGACCACGTATAGACGGACAAAATCCCCCAGTTGGGCAACAACTCTGTGTCAGCCCTGTTTATTAGCAAGCACGTGGCCACGAGCCGTCCTGTGCCCTCCTGGGCTGCTGTGGCCAGCAGTGCAAGCCGACTCAGGCGCGTGATGGCAGAGGAGGCTACTCTCTACTCCAGATCTTGCAAACTTTCTGGGCAGCCTAATCCAACACCTCTTCGTGGCAGTCAGTGGTAATTTCCCATTTAAGTATTACAAGGATGCATTTCCAGAAAATTGTGTCTGGTTTTCTTTTTTTGTATTAAATCTTAGGAACATTTTGTCACCCTTTGTGTAAACAAAGGGAGTACATAGGAAGTACATGTAAACATAGGAAGTACAATTTCACAGAGATAAGAGATTTACATGTGGGCTGAGGAATGCATGAACAAAAAGACCTCCAGTACTGAGAAATAAATCCACGTCCTCTATTTTTTTGGAGCACGTATACTACTGTGGTTGCTTACTCAGCTCTGATGGCCTTTCAGTTACAGGACTCACTTTACAATAACTTCACTAGGGGTAGGACTGGCTGAGAATAAAATAGCCATAATTAGGTTCTCCCATGGTTTCACACACAGATCAACCAGCAAAGTGTAGTTCTCAGTACTGACAACTATAATTTTTTCCTCCATTCTAATTGGAGTTTTCCCACTGACTGCAGCTAGACTTGTTGTTAATAGTAGGTGCCTTTTAGGCAGCTGGCTTGCAATCTTAAATTAGATACCACCAGTGGGACTTGCCTCCTTTAACTTGAGGCAGCTGAAACCCATCGGGTGAGTTGTTCTGTAAGAGTTCCTGTCTCTCCATCAGCTGCAAAGGGAGCCTGGGTGACTGCATCCTGGAGTAGATGTTTATATCCTAGATGTTTGAAGGAAGATGATTTGAATTCTGTCCTGCTGCCAAATTTCTGTTGGAGAAACACGCCATGCTGAAATGTATCATAATCCTCTCAGCATTTTTAGCTCAGAGAATGCTCTTTTAATACCAGATTTTCCCTGTATATTCTTCTTGAAGGTCAATTTTGGGAAATTGCACTTGAACTTATCTAACAAATTGTGTGATGATCTAGTGAAAATAACACATTCTTCGTTCTGTTTTGTTTTGAATCACTTCTGTCTGGCAATTTTACCTTCTTCTATATTCTCATGTGATAATAATGGAATTACCTGTTTTACTGGAGTATTTCAGAATTTATCCTGAAAGTGGTTCCTTCTAGAGAGGTTAATGTTTCCCGTTTGAACAGTTTGGAGGTAGTCCTAGGTTCTGTTACCCTGTTTCCTCTTCCCTTTTTCTCCCCTTCAGATTTCTTCTTTCTAGTGTTTGGATATTTCATTAACCTGACATCTGTTCTGTTTTAGGAGAAACCTGATGCCAGCCCCACATCTCTACAGCTGCGGTCCCAGATTGAGGTTAGCACTTTGATTTTGATCAACCATTTTTGTTTGTTTGTTCTTTAATTTGATATTCTGCATAAATTGGGCAAAGGCTGCTCTCGCATCTGCTCTCACAGCAATGTGTCTTCTCTTGCAGGAGTCACTTGGTCTTAGCAGCACCGCATCAACACCTGACACTGAAAGAAAGTAAGTAAAGGCACAGGAGGTGAGGGGAATTTGTTGCGTTTTCTTTTTCCCTGGAGTAAATTCATTTTAGGTTGTATTGGTGTTTCAAGATTTCAGATCCAGCTGCTATTAATGAAACCTGTTTTGGAACCTGCTCCGTCTCTTGTTCTCATTTGTCCTTCTATTATTTTGTTTTCTAGATCAAGGGAGGGTTATCTTTTCTCCCTTCTGTGAGCACTTGTGGTGTGCATACACCAGTATGACTGGTAGTCGTCTTTGAGGAACATCAATGATTTCACATTCTCTGCAAATTAAACTTGCTTAAAAAAACCCCCAACTTTCTGTGGCTAGAGCTAAATGCAGCCAAAAGGAGATAGGCAAGGGGAAGGGAGAGTTACAAACTTAAATCACTTTCCTTTTCCTGTGCACTCCTGGGTTTGTAACTGTGCTTTTGAAGAAGGTGCCAAGGGAATGAAGTATTTAAAACCAAGTTAAAAGGAGCTTTAATTTTAGCAGTCCTTAATAAAAACCTCTCTGTGAGGACTGAGAGGGTTTCTGTTTACTGTCACCTCCTGCTGCAATGTGTGTGCTTGTTTTCTGCGCCTCCTTCCTTTGATCCCAAGATCTTGGATCCCTACTGCTAAGGGTAACGTGCAGCAGTGCATGAAGACAACTGACACTATATTTCCAAGTGCCTGCAGTTCATGGGGTAGTGCTAGCTGGACTAGCTCAGGGAGTCCATGGAATCCAGTTGTGATGTGATGTGCTTTTGTAAGGTTCTACAGTCCCACATTTGACTTATCTTCTAGTGATTCAACACTGGATGGTAATAGGAAGGTTGTAAGAAATTGCCACCCTTGCTCTTGCTAGTTCAGTTAAAGGAGTGTCGGTCGCAGAGGGAGCTGTGGTGGGTGCAGGATATGGGACTCGCCTGAGTGCCAGCCACGTTAAAGTCAGGTGAATGGTAGGGAACAGCTGCTTAGGGGACTTCCTGTGGGATCATCTGAAAGCTGATTTATGCTAAAGATCTTGGAAAGCAGTAATTATCTTTTAGAGGTGCCTTGTCACTTTTTGTCGCTCACAGAGAAAGTAGCAATGGTTGCTTGAGGTAGATTCTCATTTTCAAAACAGCTCAAGACAGACAAGGTGCATTTTACCTTGGGTACCATCACTGCCCCCATGTTACATGCTGTTAACAGAGAAAGCCTAGAAGGCTTAGAGTTTAAAAGTGGTGCTTCAGCTATTGAAACATGGAAAAGTTTTCTTCAAGGGTATCTCCCTGTCTAACATTATAATGAAACCAGAAGTGCCAAGTGGATGAGAATGTTAAGAGAACTGTAATCTGTGAAGTAAGCCTCCAAGGTTATCCTATAATCATCATACTTTTCTCTCAGTCTCAAAGCACTTTCCCCATGGGTAAATATCATCATCCTACCTCAGGTAATAATGAGATAAAGATCTTGCAGGAGGACAACACACAACTGGGAATAAACTCCTCTTACAAGTTCTAGCCAGTTTCCTAAAATGTGTGTCTGTGTAGGTGTGGTACCATAAAAAACTGAGTGAGAAGACAGTATCTACAAAAACATCTTTTGAGTGACTGTATTCTGAGAGACCCCATTTACCTCACTGAAAGGAAGATAACCTCATTATCTTAGTTCAGGTGGAAAGGACCTGAGATTGTTGTGGACCTTGCAAGAATGGAACTGTCCTGTTTGAGGACTTGTCTGTCAGCTGAAGGGTGTACGTGATTAAGCTGATCCGATGCATGAAACTGGTGCAGGGCAGGTTGTGTCAAACGTTTGCGCAATAAGAAACAAGGCAACGTGATGCATGCTAATTGGGCAAGGTGTTGAAAACAATAAATGATATCTAGTCAATACCATACAAACTATTCAAAACCTAAATTATACAGGCCTGCGCCTATTAGCGACAGCCTGCCGCATCAATACTGGTTTAATCCCTCTAGCTTGGAGGGCTGAACTGTCATGGAAATGCCTGTTCCAGGGAAGGCAGAGTCTATAAAACTGATCTGCAGAAAAATGACCACTTCAAGTCCATCCAATACATCTGCACATGCTACTAACATACTGAATTTTATGTTTTTCGGGGGAGGACGGCATGTTGGCCCTAGAGGTGTTTTTTGGTTTCACTGTTAGTTTATGGCTTTTGTCTGAATTTGCTGCATGGGCATGCTATGAGACAGGAAAGCTTATCCCTTTGGGGATGCTGCTTTTGTGGCCCTCTCATGCTGCGTGACAGATCTGGGGTAAACCTTTTACAAAAATTCTTTTGTTGTGAGAAGACTCCAGTTTGCCAAACCTGAAACTTCATGCAGATGTGCATTGCTTTCTCACATTCACAAAGAGATTTGGGGGACAAAAGGAAAGATTTGTCCCAAAATAGCCATCCACATTTTCAGGAGCTGAGAAATCTGATGTTGAGTATTCTTCCAAAGACCAAGTAAAAGCTTGCCCAAGAAAAAGTTATATTTCTACATACTGAAAATATAAATGTTTTCCCAGGATGAGGTGAGGCAAGTTGTTTCTGATCTGGTGTTCCGGGTGGGTTGCTTAAGAAAGTAAAAGCATTCCCAAGGAAAAACCTGTGTTGGGATGGGGAGGAGAGAGCCAGCGGCTGGCTGGAACGTGGTCACTCTCAGTAGCTCCCTCACCCAGCACTGCTGCCTGCACACCCTGCAGCTTAATGCTACCAAGGTCTAAAGTTTTAAAATAACACACCTGGATGATTGTTTAATTTGCCAGAGTTGAGAGGTTTCAGACAGAAACGAGGCTCTGAGGGAGTCTGGAAGAAGGTATGTTTGTTTTCACCTGGTTTGATTTTTCCTTTTCTGTGGTGCCCAACCGAAGAGAGCGCCTGACCGGCCCCACTGTACACCGCACTGGAAACAGATTAGCCTTGGTGCTGCGTCATAGGAAAAAATCCTGTTTGTGTGGACAAGCAATGTATGTTCAGTCTTGCCTTGAGCCTTACTAACTCTGCTGCCCAGCCTGTTCAAAGCCAATGTGAAATTAGTCTGTGCCCTCAGTCCAGCAAGTTGCTGAACAAGTATCTTGTCTAGTGAGTGATGTGCTGCAACGCAGAAGAGCAGTCGTAGTGCCTGGAGGCAGGCAAAAGGGGTTAAACAAGCCTGGAGGCAGAGTTGCTTGTCACTTCAAGTCATTGTCCCTCCAAAAGGCTTTTGGGGCAATACTACCTTCCTCTGTTGCTGACAACGCTGTTCCTGTTAATTAGATGAAGCTACAAAAAAAGACTGCACATATGAACCTGCTCTGTGCATTATAAATGCCCTACCAAAGGTGTTTTTCATTTGCTTGATTCTGACAGAGAGAGAAGAATCGTCGCTGTAGCAAAGGCCTCTGAGATTTATGTGAGTAACAGCAAGGGTGCTGATGCGGCCTGAAAAGCTATCCGTAAACAACAGAAAACAAAGTCATGTTTGTTCAAGCTTCACCTCACAATTGCTCTGATGTTTTGGCCATACTGGCGTTCCTTCTGTAAATTGAAACAGTGGGTCAGGCTTCAGAGTCATACAGTATTCAGCAAATAACACAAAGCATGGAACTGAGATGTTTGTTGCTTTCTTCTCTGAATTATAAATTTCGCTTCCCTCTGCCCTTTCCAAAATTCCTGTTTTTTAAACTGCAGTCTTACTGTCAGTTTTGGTGCTAGTGTAACTTTGCAGAATCTCCGTGTGCCTTCAGCAAAGTGGCAACAGCATCTTTAATGGTGATGTTATTAATTTTAAACAAAAATCTCCCCAGAACCGCAGGTGCTTCTACATAGACACTGACTTCTGCTTTAGCTGGAGGATTCATCGATGTAACAACTATGCAGTAAATGTGTTCTTAGCAGTTACTATTGCTTCTTTGTCCCCATACGATGTTGATCTGGGGAGGTATTCTATATACAATCCCTATTATTTCCAAGTGATGGCAACGCCCCAAGGATGTTTACTCAGGCAGGGGACTGAGCAGGGTTTTCTCATAATTATAAACAGCGTTTAAAACAATGTAATCCAACTTATAGCCTGTTCCCGTATTTAAGCATTCAGGTCTACATGACAGACTGATGAGCTCTGCATGTTTGCCAGGAAATCCAGGTTAAACCCAGTCCCCTGAACTCAGGCTTCTGCATCCTGACTCTCATCCTGTTTTTAGAAGAACTGGGGATGTTTCAGAGGGGTAGTTGTATATTTTCCCTCTTGGGAAATAGATCTGTTTGCTGTCACTGTTTGCTCCAGCAGCCTCTGGGCAAGTTTCAAATGTGGTGTATCAGAGAGCTGCCAGGAAAGAGAAGGAAGTGGGTGAGAGACCTAAGAGCACTGCATACAGATAGGATGAGGTACAGTCACTGCTATATACTCTTTTTTTTTTTTTCTTTGCAGCTGCTAGAGAAAGGAAGGACAAAAAACAGCGCATGGTATAGCAGTTGTGGCTGTATCTGGCATTTCTCAGGCATTCCCACCACCTTCGCGTGGCAGTGAGTGTTACAAATTGTCACCTCCTATGTGAATCACTCGCTGTTTCTTGAACTGTACCACTCAAGCACACTCCTGACCAAGTAAATGGTCATACTTCATATTAAGCACCCCAATTCATCCTATTGTACTCCTCAGCCTGCGGCACAGTATGGTTTACGTTTTCTCAACCGTGTCATCCTCAGGAGGTAAATCCCAGACTTTGCCAGAGCAGGGAACTGGGCAGAAACAGACTTGTCGAGCGGAAGGTGGTGGAGAAAAGCACGCACGTGTGGGGTGCAGGCGGCACAGGGCGGCATTGCTCGGGGGCTTTGCATTCCCCCGGCGTGGGGGAGCTGCTCTGCCTCCAGCAGCTGAGTCCTCAGCTCCCTGCTTCAGCTGCTCCTGAGAGTGAGTGTCTTTGTCATCCTCTCCGCGAGTGCAGGATGTACATCTTAAACTGAGCCCCTCACACATTGGGTCTGTACAGTTTGGCCAGATCCCTGATAGCTTGTGGGGTATGTCAGAGGAGGAGCTGTAGGCTGCTCAGGCCTTACGGCTTTCCCTGAGGTTGTTAGCAGGCAGCCAGTGAAGCCGCGGCACAAGCGGCTGCTATCTGCATGCTGTTGTCTCTGCAGGAGAAACCAACGACTGAATCTATTTGTAAGGGTTTTCTGCAGTGGATGTGCCATAGTAAAACCAGTCACTGTCCTGTGGTATAAACTTGAACTCCAAATTGGCCTAAGGCTGGGAGAGTTCAGTGTTCCTAGCTTCCCCAGTGATTTTCAATGAAAGCAGCAGTCTCTTTAAAAACAGCTTTCGTTTTGCAAAAGGATTCATGTAAGCCTCAATTCTGCCCCCTTTGGTGCACTCATCTAGTGGCCTTTGCTCATAGTTTTTAACACTAGATTTTTTAATCCTCTTCTCCTGCAGCATCCAAACTGCAGGTCCAGCTTTGAATGCAGGACATTATTAAGTCATCCTTCCAGGTCATGGATGGGGGGGCTTAAATAGTCCATCACGTTTGATTCTGGCAACTTCTCAAGGTGCCCAAATTAACTTTGGCAGGTATTTGTAAGCTCATCTGCAAAGAAACAGGAGCGCGGCTCTGACAGAGGATGTGAGGCAGAGAGAGGGCAGAAACTGAGAAGAACAAAGCAGAAAACGATCAGGCCCTCAAACCAAGGATGCTAAAGGCTGCACTTAATTACTAACAGAATAAATTGTTACTTTTTGCGTAGTTTAAAAATGGAAAGGAAGATTGGAAGTAAAAGAAATAAGAGCTCGCTGTACTTGAGATGTCTGCATTTAAGATACGTGGTTTTATACCCTGTGCTCACAGGAATCGAAAAGAATCGGTGAATGTGTACGGCCCTGTTTTCACTTGTTTGAGGCCTGATTTAGTCAAAGCCAAATTATTCATGCTGCCTTTAAACAGCCTCCTCAAGAGAAGTAGGGCAGGAAACTCCCACAATAACCCACACAATGGGAGCGAGAGGCCAGCCAAACGCTGCCCGGGACACGTGAGGAGGGAAACCAGTGCGCCTTTGAGCAGCTGGAAGAAGATTTCGGGCCTGGTAGATTTGTACGAAAAAGCATGAAGGGGGCCTTTCAATGAGAAAGCCCGACTTGTCGCAGCTAGTCGAGGCGGCACGGAGCGAGCAGCGCGCGCAGGACAGGGGCGCGTTGCGTGCGGTACGTTGGGCCCTGCTCTTTGCTGCCGAGGAGTTTTTAGCTGGCAATTATCTGCCTCCTGGCCCGGATCCACCAGTCAGCTCTTAAATACGTGACATAGCCCCATCTGCCTGCTGCCGGTCCCCGGACCGAGCCCGTGGGACCAACGTGGCGGCTTCTGTGCTGGTGGCGGCAGCAGGCACACGTATGCACCCACGGCCCGCGAGCAGCTCAGTGTTTGTTTCCACTGAGAAAGTTTTGACCTGCTTAAAGAGCCATTGCTATGGAAACCTAATGAGAAGATAATTGAATGAAACGTCTTTGCTTTCCATCCCTTTCTCACACTGGTGCCAGCAAGGTCAGAACCTTGCAGGCCTGCTTTCTCTTCAGGTTCATGCAAATTTGATAAAAATACCAAAGGCCCGTTTTCTTCGCTGTGCCAGCTCCGGTTAGGTAAATTATCTTGTATTCAGTCAGGAGCAGTTACAAGTCTGTCAGTTTTTCATACTAATTATGTGGCTGGGCCGTTTCTAATGCACGCGGATAACCAAATGGCTTTGCAGCAGAGCCCGCCTGGGCTTTTGCATTGATTTATTCACCACTACGAATGTGCATGATATTTGCAGATTGAAAATCCCATCCAAAGCGTTTTCCTCAATGGGCTATAAATAGTCATTGGGAAGGAATAAGAGGGCCACTATCAGTTTATAGAAGATGATAACAGTAGTGGTTTCGTTATCAGATGGTGCTATGCACCTGTGGATTTTATGGTCCATAAATGAGATGCGGCCGTGCTTTAAAGCACATCTGCATTTAAAATACTTAGTGCTGAAACAAAAACCCATCAAAAATCCTGTCATCCTCGGGTCCCATGTTTGTTCTGTTTCGAGAATGATGAGCTTTCAGAAATCAACAGGCGCATTCATGGAAGCAGCACATGGTGTCATTTGTTTCCTTTCCCAGTTCTGTGGTGTACCAGCACATTCACATCTCGGGGCACGTATAACTGTGTCTCTTGTAAAATCAACCGCTCTGTCTGCGAGATAAGCCCCGGTGTTTTTCAGTCTGAGATCAGAACCAGTCCAAAGTTGACAGGGAAAGCTGTAGCCTAGTAGCTCAATACAGCCTAGTTAAAATCCACCTTAATAATCGGATACAATCTCGCTTGGCTTGTGACGTGAATGTGTGCATTGGTTCTCTCTTGCGCTCCAAGTTTTGAAGACCACCTCCAGGGTTCAAGGGTTCATTTTAGAAGGTAGGGATTGCTTAGGTATAGCAAGGTCATCCCCACTGCAGCACTTTTATGGAAAGACAGATTCAAAGACCGCTTTGGATGCCTGGCTTTGCCATTGTTCATACAAAATCTACAGGCTGCAAAAGAAGAACCAGAAGTGTCCTGCAGAGGCAGTCCTCATGTCCAGATCTTTGTTGTCAAAGATGTCTGGTCTGGTCTCTTATCTTTCAAGCACTTTCTTAAAAGCAGTTAGTTTCTAAAGCTTCCCTCCCTTTTCTCTACCTACTGTTGGAAGTTTGTCCAAATAGTTAGGAAATGTTAACTCCTCTTTTCTAATTTCTTTCCAGCTTACGTGTACTTGTTCCTTAATAGGCAGTAAATTAAATCTTCTTGCAGCTTTCAGTTTTGACAGACTGAACAGGCAAAACTTTTTTAGCTTTCTCTCATAAGATAAGCTATCCGGTTCCCTGACTATTCTAACAGCTTTTCTCCTTACCACTTCTGGTTTGAATTCATCTTTCTTAAGCATAAATAATGATGGTTGTACAACTATTCCCATATATATTCATTCTTTGTACTGCCTTTTAGGATTAACGTGTTGGTTTTTTCTCAGTCATCCTTTTTCAGCTGGTATCCCCAGGTACTCTGTCATTTGCAAATGTCCAGCATTTGAAAGACTGACTTTTGTGTCCATCCAGTTTGTGTACTTGCACATTTTAATGTTTAATGCAAACTCATTTCTGTTAAGCCAGTCTTTCTAATCAGCTAGTTCCTGGTCCAGGTTCTCCACTCTGTGTGTTGCTACTAAATTTTGTGTCACTGATCACTGAGTGATCTGATATAATTTACTAAACTCCACTGAAACCCATCAACTCTCTAAGGCAGTAATATTTGGTTACTCCCAAAAGTAACTCTACTTTGAGATTTGCTGTTGTGATGCCTTTTTGTTGTTGTTGTTTTTCCCCCCTTCATTTATTTATTTCAGCAGTTCAGCTCCAAGAGGCCCAGAGTATTGGCCTAGAGATGGTACTGAATTTGTGATATTAATGGATTAAAGTTTTGACCCCTTCTCCAGCTCACTTCCAGAGATTATGGGTTGATAAGAAAGTACTCCTTCCCTCTGGCCATAAATCTTTTTTTCTTCCTTCTTGTCTGAACATATACCCATACATTTCTTCTGCTATATGCTGTGACAGAGTACATTTCATGTGAAAGCTTGCTAATGAAGTTGTACATCAGACCACAACAAAAATGAAGGCCTCCACGGTGGAGTAATGGCATTTGGCTCCCTTTCAGACACGCAGTGCTGAAACTTCTGCCAAGTGTCACTGCATCATTAACTTTCAGTACAAGTTATCAGTCTATGAATGGAAGAGCACAAATCACTTTCAGTGCACGTTCACAGAGGAGCTGCAGATTTAACAGAGTAAGGGAGTGTAATTGGCAAATCAAACATACAGTGACTCCGAGGTACCCTGGAATTTTTCACCAGACATCTAGGAAGTAAAACGCTTGATTGATTTCACTGAGGATTTTTAAGCGTCAGAGTTGTCTGGTGGAACTAAAAAGCAAGTGCCTTATCAGGCTCTATGTGGTAGGTTTTGTTGGCATTTCCATCTCTTCAGACCAGCTGTTTAGCATTTTCAAGGTCAGCCCAGGCATGGAAGATTTCCACTTTAGGGAATGCATGAAATTATAATCGGAATTTGCATCCTCTGATGAAACTTAGCGTAGTTCTTAAATCAGTTATAAATGAGAAAGCGTTCTGCTTGTTGTGGATCCTACTCTTTTGCTCCCCGCCTCTATCTCAGGTACGTGAGATGTTTGTTCCTACTGCTCTTCCCCTTCTTTGGAGGCAAGTGTACTATGAGTTGGTAGCCTCACGCTAATTCCCAGTGAACAGATGTCCACATCACAAACATTGCAGCTACACCTGCTACTTACTTGCATCGTTGTTGGCAATTGCACAAAAGAAGAGAAAGATTAAAATGGATTTGGAGGCCGAAAAGCCGAAGAGCACAAGAGACTGCCTCTCCACTTGGAGGCTGATTTCTCTAGTCAGGCAAAGTTCTGATCGTTAACAGATTTCATTTTCAAAGGATGGTAATTTGGTGCATTTCATGGATAGTAAATTCATTTAAGATAAATAGAATATCTGCTTAATGGCTGAGGTCTGTGCTCAGGTGCAAAACATGTAGTGGATTAATTCTGTCGGTTCCAACAGAACTTGGCTTTCTTTTACTTGGTTGTCTCCATATACAAGTCCACATACTTTTAATCTGATTTACCTATATTTAGAAAAATACTTGCTGACAACTTTACTTTTAAGTGTCTGGATGAAATCCTGGCCCTGCCAAAAGTCTTTGAATGTTGACACTGGATTTTCTAAAGTTTTACCCAGAAGGTATCGGGTTTGTATTTTTATCCTGCATTTGTTATTCAGGCTTCTTAAAAAATAAGCATTTGGTGTCATATCACCTATATCATTAACTTTTCCCCTTCAAGGGTAAACTTTATCAGCAAGGAAAACACTCTCCGCCTGGTGCACTACAAATCTGAAATTTGGTTGTTTCAATGGGTTTGCAGTTTGTGCTGGATTCAATTTCTCATCAGTCTGAGGTTGAAGAGGTTACTTTCAGAGCTTCGCTGTGCCAAACCCTCCTTGTCTAGATGAATTACTAAATCAAAATGAAACTTCACACTGTCTCATTTCCCTTTTAATGGTGTCTTTGCAAATTGATGAGCATGTTTTTCATGCTTACAAAACGTTGGCCTATAATTGCTTACATCTTCTAAACTGAACTGCCTTGAACTAAAATTTTCCTTCAAGTGGTTTACTGAATAGATCAAAAACTCTTCATTGCCCTCTTCTGGGGGTCTAAGAAAACGCAAGGAGCCTGTGCAAACACTGTGGACAGCAAGTATGGCATACATGTATTATCATATGGCCTCATTCAAAGAACGATTTGGCTTGAGGTCTTCTTGGTATGCTGGGGTACACGTGTTTCCGTTCTACATGACTGCAGTACAGCCACCGCACAATAGAGCATTGTCATGTCGCGGGGCCGAGCTGTCGGCAAAGACACTGCAGTAACGCTTTGCACTCGGAGCCTCCAGCAAAGCCATTGAAGCTGGCAGAAGTCGTTTCACTGGCTTGGCGCAGCTTGCTTAAATAGTGATTCCCATAGGAAGGCTTCAAAGAATTGCACAAGATTTGGTAATTTCTATTAGCTCCATTTATACAGACAGAAGAAAAGGCAATGAAGGCGGGTGATGTCCCATCAGAGATCCCACAAGGAACTGTTGGCACAGAGTTGGATTCCATTATGGAAAACTAGTTCAATGAACATAAAGACCGAGAACAAAAGATTTGCTTACTATTTTAGTTGGTTGTTTGTAAAGTCCATGTTCTGTTAAAATAAGTCTCTCTAGCTAGCTTTTGAGGAAGGGAGTATACACTGGTGGGAAAGCACACAGAACAGAATCAGGAGAAAGGAGCTGTAGTCTGCAGTCATGTATGGTTGTGTTTCATAGGGTCTGGACAAGCTTTCTTCACTTTATCTTCAAAAAAATCTCTATTCCTCTCTTCCACACAGTGGCTTCTGAAAGTTTAATGAGTGCTTATTTATAAAACATTTTCAGATAAAAACCAAATAGGCTGAAACCTGTTAAACAGCTAAAGAAATGCAGCCTCCCAATGCTACATTTTCTAAGGTAGCCAAATTACCTTACTGTATTACAAATGGACAGGGGGGAAGTATGTGAAAAAGTGTTTTTCTGAGGGATCCCTAGACTCCTTTGCTTAACTATAGGTTTCTGTCAGTATGTATTTTTCTATGCTGCTCACAAAAGGCATGTTGAAGAGGGGAACTCAGTTACTGTGGTCAGACCAGTGGGTTCAGTTTTTGTTTCCAACTTACTGTGTCGGGAAGAAAAGGGAAGAGAAAACAGCTCATGATACATTGTTTGGAAACTATAATTTACTGTATCAGACAGCTCCCATGAAATGTGAGAAGCCTGCATCAATAAGTCCATTTCTCTTTTTTGTCCTAGGCTCTCCATTCATAAATCAAGTTCGGAAGAAGGCTCTGTAGGTCAGTATATTTCATTTTATTTGATACTCCTATGGAATTCTTAAACAGGTTTTGAGTTTGACTTGTGCTGGATTGTGAAGAGCTGAGTAAACACAATGCTGGCAGAAGTCAGCAGCATTTGTGCGTACGGCGCGGGCGAGACTCAGCAGCTTTAAGTTGGATACTGGGTGTCTCAGTGATCACTGAGACTGCCCAACCAGCACTGTCACATGATAAATATGCATCTTTTGACTTGTTACATTGAATTTCAAATGTCTGCATGTTACATCACTGCTACCCTATCCATTTATATTCTGAAAATTACCACCACCAGCAAATAACTGGGGTTTTTGTTATTTTTGTTCATGTCCCACCAGAGTCTCTTCCTTTGTTTCTGAAATATTTTGCATTCTTAAATACGTGTTTGCTTTCCATTGTCTTTCACATTCTTCCCCACCCAATTTGCTATAATTAGTTCATATAACAACTATTATATTGATATAATTCTGGACAAGTTTCATTTTGCTTGTTGGAGAGGAAAACAAAACTTGGGCATTTTTTTGTTTCTTTCTTTCTTTTTAATTTTTTCTTTCCAGGGGCATTTCTACACAGTGTAAACTTAAGCTGTGTTTCAGACAGTCAGTTATCCCAGCTCTAGGTCTTCTAAGGAGAGATGCGAAATACTGTAGACGCATGCTGAAACTCAGCGGCACAGTATAAGCTGTGTTCCTTTGAATTTTTTGAAAAGCAGAGGGATGCAGTAGCTCTTTATCAGTAGCATTTCTGCCAGATCGGGCACAGTGTGTTCTCTTGCAGATGGCATAAACTTTATAGCATGTACCCTGATTAATTCAACAGAACACAGTTATATGCCCTACCTTGAGCCAGATCCCGTTTCTTTTTCAGAACAAATTATTTACTTCTGGGTCATCAAGCCATGTGCAGATCTGATATTAGTGGACATGGAGACCCAGCCTTGTACAGCCCAGACATACAGGGAGCACTAGTTGATGGTCTTACAAACTTTCTCATGCCAAGTAGCAGAATGTGCATGTATGTTTGTGGATATGTGTGTACATGCATGTAAAGTATTTATTTTCTGTATAGATATGCATAGACATATTAGAAAATAGCTTATCTGATTTGTGGCTTAGGCTGCATATTTGTGGTTCAGTTAAAGAGAATAAACCAAGAAAATACTTCAAAAACACTTCCAGACTTGACATTAACAACTCAACAGATATCAAAATGAATGTAAAATATTTTCTCTTTATAATTCAAAATATGTGAGTTACGGGCTTATCTCAGTCCTCTATAACATTGGCAATTTTAAAAGAATGTGAATTTCCCTGAAAAAGCTACATCAGCATAGTTCTAGAAACAGAAAATTTGAGATTTTTTTTTATTCTTGTTTTTGCCCTAGAAGATGCAACTTAATGCTTGAAAGCTTCTCTAGCATTTACTAACTAATGTTTCTTTCTGAAATTCTTTTTCCCTTTCCCCTCGTCTTCCCTCCCCACTTTCCTCTTAGGGAAAGCAGACTGGAAAAAGAAAAATAAGTTTTTTTGGCAGAATTTCCGAAAGAACCAGAAAGGACTAATGAGGCAGACTTCAAAAGGTAAGTCTTTTTTAAGGACACAGAACCTATCCATATAAAATAGAAGGAGCCAGCATCACAAAGGAGTAAAATTCCTTTGCAACAGTGTGGCAGTTGGGCGTCCGTGGATCTGGAAGCATTGCAGGTTTGGTTCATCATGACAGGGCTCAGAAAGACGAGTCATATTCTGTGAGACTACATCCACATGAGCCTGGGACACCTCCCGTCCTGACTGTCAGTGATGGCCCACACGCACACAAAGTGGTGCAGTTAAGATATAAGTAGTATCTGTAAATAGACGAGATGCTTTTTTTTGGTCTGATCCTGATCTGATGAGAGAAATGCTGCTCCCTTTTAATTAGAAAGATGTTTCTCCTTTCTTTGGCTTTTGGTTATTTTGACCTGTTTGCTTTAGGCTTGAATCCAACCTCTCATTGTAGGAGAAGACACTGCAAGAAGGAGTAGTAAAAGTGCATCTGGTGACTAGTGCAAATGAAGGATCGATTCCACTTAAACTGTCAGGTGTCTTTCTCTAGTTCTTCTCCAAAAGACACAGCTGTGTGTTGCTTAAAGTATTTCTCTTCCCACAGAAAATTTCTCTTTTCCTATGTGTATCTGTTAGATCCTTGTGTTGCAAACAGATGCTTCCCCGTGTTGCTATGTCTGTGTTCAGACAGATTGTGAAAGATGACAGGAGCCCACTTAGGAGGTTGAACGGGCACATTTATACTCTCAGTGAAGCGTGGGTCCTTGTTGGCTCTCAGGGGAAGTTCCAATTGTCTATGCTGACATGCTAAGCACATACCAAAAGGAGAAGTCCTGGGCTTGAGAGCTCCAATACATCTAGCACCATGTGGCAGCTCAGAGGCTGATTAGATAGCCTGGATAGATCAGGGGACGTGGCTGTCTGCAGCAGAGAGCTGCAAGGCCCCAGCACCCTGTTCCTGGACAGGCTTCCCATCTGCTCTGGCAGCTGACTAGAGTATTCCTCAGGGCTGAGGGCAGGACTTTTCTGGCATTAGCACTTTCTCTTTTGATTCTTGTCATTCGGGGTCAATCACTGTGTGATGACAGTCACTTTTTATTTCTCTTTGTCATGCACTCTTGCTTTCGGTGTCAAAGTAGACTTAGTTTTCTAGCCCTAATTCACTTTTTTTGCCCAGTTACTTCCAAATCATTCAGTCCTCTGAAATCATTCTGTGAGTCTGCTCTGGGGAGGGTCTGTTTCTGGCCAGCCAGATCCACGTGGCCACTGGATTTCAGTGCACTGGGTAAAATGCAGTTCCAATGTACCCTGCTCTGTGCATGACCTCTTACACGTGCTTGTTATCTCTGTGCTTTTTCCTGCAGGAGAGGATGTAGGGTACGTGGCCAGTGAGATCACAATGAGTGATGAGGAACGGATCCAGCTGATGATGATGGTCAAAGAGAAGATGATCACCATTGAGGAAGCACTTGCGAGGGTATGATGTGTACATACTTCAGTTTCCTTGAGAAACATGTTTCAGGATGTAGGGTATACCAATTCCGAGTTTTCATTTGCTCAGAAAACATAGGAGAAGGGGGAGGAAGCCTGCCCATTTGTCCCATCGCATTAGGTAGCATATATTGGATAGCAATTCCTTTGTTTACGAGGAAAAGTGAAATTTAGCTCAATCAAAAATAGATATCCAGTGCTTCGTAAATTAACCAAGTCCTAAAAGCATTTGTTTCTCTCCATTGGCAATAAAAGATGCTAATCAGAGAAAGCTCAAGTGTAGACATTTTCATTGCAGCTGTCTAAAGTAAGAGACAGGAATCTTACCTGTACTAGCCCTTATTTATCATGTATGTTCATAGGTTTGTTTAAGTACTAAAAGGAACTATTCAAGTTTTGCTAAGCTTGCCTATTTGTTTCAGAACGCATATATTTCTTATTATTTTCCTGCTGCTAATGGCTGAAGGGCAGTTTGATTGAAGCCTTCCATTTTCAGCAATTAAAACTTTAAAAAATACCAACATTTAAGTTAAAATTTCTTTTGCTTGTTTCTTAGCAAGAGCGGTGATGTTTTGTTTTAATAGCCTTCAAGAAAACATATTCAGCCGTTTTGGGGCATTTGACATTAAAATCAATGCAGATGTATTTTTTGATAAGTACAGTGGATGTCACAAGTGTTACTTTATAAAATGTAAATGTTAATAAACCACAAGAAAAATAACTGTAAGGTATTGTATTTGTGCAGCAATAGGGCTGAGATGTTAATTCTCAGGAGCCAAAAGGTCAGTATTAAGTTTCCACACCACTTTTGAGTTTGTATCTTTGTGTAAAACACTGTGATGGAACACAGGATATTCTGTATGGGCTCCATTAGAGGTGCAGAAAACATTATTTAGATTATGAATTGGCACTCAGATAAATTTCTATAATGTCATACTACATCTTGAAATAGATTATCCTCGAATATAAGGTTATATTACTGTCTGAAGAAAATACTGCTTTGCTGGGAATCATATCATGAAAAAAATGCAAAATTTTAAAATTACTGGGTGGTAGTATTGGGAGCTCTTTTGCTTCTCTGCTGTTAAAAATTTTGTGGGGAGAGGGTTGTACCTATTCTGTATGGTTCATAAATGCACTGGTACTGTTTCTATCTAGTAGTCTGAGCTACTTTTTTTTAATATCATCAGGTTTTGATGATCCTCTCAAGACTCTGACTCCAGTAGGATTGTTTTTATGTCTTAAGACTTTTATTGGAAAACAGGAAAGATGGTCTTTTGTTATAAAATTATAAAAGATGGTTCCTAGTCTTTACTTCGGATCATTTTCTTTATGAAGGAAATTGTCAGGCTATTGTGATTTAGTTTGTCCAGTGTAAACTGTGCCTCTGAGATGGGGATGTGTGATTTATATTTTACCAATGACAGTTCATCAAAATTTAGTATTTTTACATATTTTTTTTAAGAAAAAAAATTTCATCATTAAAACATCTGATTCTAAACCAAATTAATTTATTTTGAACAAGTGAGACATGCAGTGCAAAAATTCTGATTTTCCCAGTTCCACAATGATATTTGGGGGAAAAAAACCTGAAAGAACATTAACTCTTGCTATTTTAATGAAGATTGATAGCTGCTTCACGCTGGAAAATATTCTGTCTGTCTCTTCAAATTTCAGCTGAAGGAGTATGAAGCCCAGCACAGGCAATCAAGCATTGCAGATGCTACAGAATGGCCTGATGGTTCTTACTCAACATTTGATGGGTCTTCCAATTGTAATGTAAGTACCTCTCATTCTGATATAGCTCCCCAATATCATTTAATATTTAAATTCTTCTGTTGCAGTGCAGAATATCCTGATTTGCCTGGTGATTTCCTTAGGAGCAAATGTATCATTTGACCTTGTGATGCTATGTTCTGTCTGCAGAATTTAACATGGACTTTAAATCTTCAAGGTCTGTTGTCATAGACTTTAATGGTCTTATTGTATAATCTCTCTTTTTTTTTCTTTTCTTTTTTTTTTTAATCTGGCCCTTTGTCACTGTGCTTTGAAGCACAAGTGATCCCAGGCAAAAATGCCCATGTTCCTAAATGCACAGAAAAGGTTTTTTAGGTTGTTTAGAGGGAACTGTTTCACTTAGCTGATTCACAGTAACTGAGAAGTTGCATTTCTTAGGCCTTCCTAGCCCTTGTTGATACATTCTAGATGAGGGTCTGGCTAAGTCCTAGCTGCCTGCCTCATTCAAACAGCTCTATCTCTACATTTGCTAACTCTCAGCCCAGAGGGTTTTCAGCTTTTGCCAGTCCCATAAGGAGTAAGGCAGCTTTCCTCCCTCATTTTTACTTCTGAGCTGTGTAGCTTCTGTTGTTTTTATGGGCACCAGACAGTCTTTGTGTCATGCCATACTGAATTAATTAATTTTTCCTCCCAAATATCTTCATTTTCACTGAGTAGTTTATTCCACTTCACTTCTCTAATTGAAAGTTCACAGATAAATCTTAAAGAAGAACACATTCGGCTGTCAAATCCAAGCTCTTTGTAACCCATATAATTGAATTATAGGCTTTTGAGACCATTGATTGATTTATTTATTTTATTGTCAATGGAATTTCCTGCTAACTGCAGCACACAGTTAGTTTCTCCTCCCTAAATGAAAAGAGGAATGCTATGTCATTTTATGAGATGTTTAAAATATTTTGTGGTGGAAAAAGATTTTCTTGTTTGTATTTAAAAAAAAAAAAATTGTCCATTTTCAGTTAGATGGGAGCAGAGAGGGACTGATGTTGCCTTATACTCTGTTCTGATATATCAGCAATGTCCAAGGAAGAGAGAAGGAAGGATCCTTACTGTTCTGCACTGATTGTTTAGCCGGATGAAATATGTCTTGATCTTTTCCTAATTAGTGTTTATGGCCTGAACTTTCCTGTCTTAAGGCCTTTGGCTAAGGTACCTATACCATAAAAGCCTCAAAACTCTCATTTACCCTGGTCAAATCTCAGAAGGATACTGAATTTCTCTCTTAAATCTTCTGATAGTGGTTTACACTTGTGTTGAAGTTACTGAAAGCTGTGTATACCTGAGGACCAAACATGACTCAGTATTTGCTCCCTAATGGAATGACTTGGCACCTTTTCTCTAAAATTATTTTCCTCAGCCATCTTTGCACTTTGAGACAAGCGCTCTGTTGCCTCTATCTGCTGTTCTGGTTGGGCTTGAACGATCTTCCTGATAATATCAATGGGAGTTCTCTGTTCCATCATTGTAGATACCTCTCAAGATTTTTGCCCTTGCTCCTAATTTTTATCGTGGTTACATTTAACAGAAGCTGTGAAGCTGCTTGCCTTCAAAGGAAAAGCAGATCATCTGCAGAAATGAAACTTCATGTTACAACAAAAGTCAGTTTGACTTCTTTTTTTGTGGACAAGAAAGAAACTAGGGTTAACTGGGGTGAAAGGCTTTGGGCCATAGTTGACATGCAAGAGGGAAAAACAAACAGCGCAAACTATCAGATATGTCTAGAGATAGGGTGTGTGTTCACCCAGACTGTTTTGCCAAAGGACATCTCTATTAATGTAAATGACCAGCTTTTGAGAGGTGCAAAGATGATTCTGTTTTCAAGCCCTTTCTTTGCCAAATGGTTTGACTTTCAATGCCATTTGTGTTATTTGTACTCTGCGAATTTTGCATCTCAACTTAAAACTATCCTGCTCATTTTATAGAGGCCATGAAGCAAAGATGTTTTTCCATATATTAAAAACATTTTGTTAGATAGCCCACTGCCTTCTAACCTCAGAAAGTAATTGAAAATGAGACACTGAAATTGAAGTTTCTGGTTTGAATTAAAACTCCTTGGGCAATGCCTCTTCTGGTTCTGTTGGCATTTTTTCTGATTTCTTTTTTTTTTTTTTCAGTCTCATGGCCAATTCGTTACTAGGCAGTTTTTAACGGAACATTGTCATCATACTTGATCATTTTGTAAACATTTTGTATGCACAAATGATAAATCAAATTGCAGGATAATTGCAGATTTTGGGAATTTAGAAGTAGAATAATTTCTAGTTTACTTGCTATACATTTGTTCGGTAACCCTGGGGATTTAAGAGATACCAAGACTCCAGTAGAATGGCTTTTTTTTTTTTCCCCCCCTCTTCTTGTTTTATCTTCCCAGGCAGAGAGACCTGCTGGTAGTTAGGAGGACTTGGGAGGACAAGTCACTAGGTTTTTGTGGACAATCTTGGTCTAGCTTTGCCCAATGACTACATTTCAGGGAAAAAAAAAAAAGAATCTAAGCAATCAGAGAATCTGAAAATGAAAGCAGAATGTCTGGAGTGTTCTAAGGGCTTAAGTACTCCATTGCCTTCAAGTCAGCTCCATCCACAGCATAAGAACAGCCACCTAGAAAATAACATCTAAGGGGCAAATATTGTTGTTTTCCTTTTTAGGGGAAAACAAAAAAAAGACCACTTTTTTTTTTTTAAAACTTGTATAACTATCATGTGTTTATGACTAACATCACTGTTGTTGATCCTTAACTCAGTTTAAAGATTGATTTAAGGATTCTTTTTCCCAACTCCTCCTCTTTTAAATTATTGTACCAGGAAATGGAAACTTGCATTTTGTACCCTTACAAAACTAAACCCTGAAGATGAACCACAAAGGATTGAAGGATTGTCATCTCAGCGTCCAAAGGGAGGCAGCCTGATGTCATTGCTGTGCTGTTAATTGTATGTCCTGTTTGTTTGCTCTTAAGAAACAAACAAACAAACAAAGGCCTTTCCAAGTCAGTAGGTGACTTGGTTCTCTGCCACTTGAGCAGTTGGTAGCTTTCAGTCTCACTACTGTGGTCCCTTTGTTTCACAACAAAGTATGTGTGTTTTTTATTTGCTAATGTGGGAATGCAGTTGAAACTGTTTTTCTTTTTAGTCAGAGGTATCAAAAGTCTATAATGCTCATCATTTTTTTACTAATTTATTTATGAATATTTATTTTTCATCTCTGTTGGAATAAAGGCTGCTCACAGTAACACTAGACAAGCTTTCATTGCCTTGTGCCAAGCGTTGGGATGTAAAGCAGGTGCAGATTACAAATGGATCCCTTTTTGGATTTTAGATAAGGGCCTATTTGTCCTCAGGAGTCAGAAAGTCCAGGGAAAGACAGGACTTCAAAATTGTATCACATTCTTTCTTTACACTGAGGTGCCTTTTATGCTTCTTAAAGATAGAAGCTCATTTGATAACTTTTGGGGGCTGAAATTCTCAGTTCATCTAAAACAGGGCTGCTTCGTCCCCAGAGCCCCGCTGGTACAGCTCCAGCCCAGCTTGGAGGACCAGCATCAGGAGAAACCATTGTAAATCCTTTCCTGTGCCGTCTGCTGAAAGACTGCTGGTTGGTACCAGTTGCCATGTTTGATGCGGGAGTGGGGGAAAGGAGAGAAGCAGGAGGGGGATTGTGACAGAAGTGTTTATCATACGTGTGCTGCCACTGAAACAAACCACTAATTAACTTCTCTGACAGTTTCTGTAAATGCAAGTTAAATGAAGTTCTAATTATCTCTGGGCTGAACTGTGTTGTTGGTCTCGTCAGGCTTCTGTGTTTCGGTTTTGATCAGCGGATAATGGCCAGCCATCCAGAGCTCATTAACACGAGCTTCCAGGTAGCGTAGCCGGCCTTCATTTGAAGGGTGCCTTAGGGAGCTGTGCCGTGCTCCCCTGAGACCTCCCCAGCTGCCACACGTGGCCTTAGCAGCCTCAGGAGAGAGGCCATAAAATTTATGAGCAGGGAGAACAAAAACAGCATCTCTCTCCCTGCCCTTGCAACACTTCTTCACCCAGGACTGTCGGCGTGGCACCAGTACCAGTAGGAAACTGGCACCCCGTTTGTTTTCACAGAGGATGGTCCCAGCAGCTGTGCAGACCCGGAGGTGTGCCGTGCACATCTACATCTGCCATGAGGCCGATGTTGGGGAAAACTCCCCCTTGCATTGCTGCTCTTCGCCGTCTTCTATCGATCTGCTTTGTAACAGGCGGCAGCAAATTACGTCGGCACAGCAACAGCTCTAGCTGGAGCAAGAGAATCTTTTGTTACCTCTAACTCTAACTACAGCAAATCCACGTTATTCAGGGTTATACTGTGTTTCAGTGATTCAGATTGTGGATGCTTTCCAAATACAACAATTTTTAAATTTATTTTTATTCATATTACTGATGGATTCTTAAAATCTTTAACCATTTGTTAACATTATTATTGCCCATACTACAGGACTCATGGTAAAAAGGAAAAAGCCCTTCTTTTGGTATGGCCAGTTTACCTTGTTAGAACTAAGCTCAAAGTTGACGTATATTGGGAACCAGAGTTGGATATCAGTGGTGACTAGGATATGATGAGGGGTTTTGTGTTTTGTTTTGTTTTTTTTTTATTTAAACAGTAGTGTTTAAACTGAATCAGCATAGATACTGGGAGCATTTTGAAAGCTATGCACTATGTTAGCCTTGTTTTTGCTGTTATCACAGGACTTACCAGTTTTCATAAATTATACTTTTTTGCATGAAAGGCTAAACGGTGGAAGAGGATGTTTCTGTGTTTCAGTTGTTCTTGGAGAGCTTGTTGCTGCCTCCAGACGCTGCACACTCTTTGAAGTAAGAGAGGGGAGCTGATGCTGAGCATGGCTACGAAGGAATGCAGAGCTTTCATCTTTGCTCCAAAGAGCAGACCCTGATTTCCTGAAAGGCACTGATGTGCCTCATTGTATTGGATGGTATATTTCTTATTACTGTCCAAGTTCCTACAATGCTGTCAGTGCTTAGTAACAGTTATGATGAAGAAAGAGCCAATAGGAAGACATGGCTTCAAAATGATAGTGCTAAATTCCCACGCTATGTGCCTACCACAGGGACCTGTCCTGGGAGGTGCCTTTTCCACTGATCTCAGGGACGGTGTCCAGCACCTCTGGGTGAAAGCTAGTAGCAAAAGAATTACAGCGTATTTTGTTATGAACCTTCCCCCCTCTCTATCCATGCATAAGAGCAGGATTTCCCATGGGTATAATAATACAAAAGCCTTCATGAGAGAAATGCAAATCGTCATTACAGTTCCCAGGACACAACACAAAGTTTCAAGTAAGGTCAGCGCTGTCGAGTGATGATAGCAGAGCAAGAGACCATCAATTTGTTTATATGAGGTTTTGTAGAACTCTGTAAGGAGTTTTTTACCTATTTGATCTGAAATTTTCCAGAACGCTTTAGAATTTACAGGAGAAATTAATTTATTTAGGAATAAAACGATATCATTTCTTTAAGTATTATATACCGTGCAAAACCTGCCCACGTTGTCATCAGATACAACTTGGCTAGGTATGTGTCCCTAATGGGACTAAATGTTGTCACCCCAGGATTGTAGTGAGCAGCTGGCAGTGATGGAGCCCGAGTAAACCTCCTGCTCACTGCCAGTAGGATCTGCTCCTGCAGATGCAAAGGCTGGATGTAATTAATCTGTCGTAAGGTCTCTGAGAAAAATCTTCCTGCTATCATGACTCAGAGAAGAGAGCTTACAGTAACGCGCAGGCAGGGATGGTAATTAAGCGTGTTCATAGCCACTTCTGTTTTGACTGCATTCAGACAAGCCCTATTGACTTAGTTTACCACAAAACATTTGGCCATGTATTTGGGGAGGGTGGGAGGTGGGAAGGCAAATTAATATTAATTCTAACACATTTCTTGGATTTTTTTATGCCTTTTTGTCCTTGGGCAGCTGCCTAATTTCTCTCCTTATTACCTAGAGGGTGGGGGATGGTGGTAACAGCTTTTTCCTATGACCATTCTCCCTGCATGCATCAGCCAGCAGGAGATGCTGTAATCCATAATGTGGTTTCCCTGCCCCCATCTTTTCTGAGACCAAGCCTATTAAATTGGAACAAAGCCTTGCTCAGTTCAAGAATTGGGAATCTCAAAAGCCATGTGTTTCACTGCCCTATTTGGCAGACCCAGGCTGAATAATCTTTACTTGTGGTACAATAGAAAATTTTAATTGTGCTCCTGTCAGTTACCACTTGCCCCCCTTCCCCACCGCTGGTGTTTCCTTCCTCACACTTAGGACAGTAACATTAATAGCGTGATTGTTTGAAAATACTGTATAGAATGTAATTTAAATAGCTACACTCTCACTAAAGGGCTCTCATTCTCTTCTTTTTTTTCCCTTTTTTTTCTCCTCTGATATGAATTTCACTGTATTTAATGTATTGCTGTTCCACCCTTGGTTTTCCAAAATGCCAGTGGTGTACTCCATTCATTAATAGTACAGCCTACACCAAAGAATAGGGATTCTCCCCAGGCCCTCTTAGCCTTGCCAAAACACAAGATACAGTTGAGAGCGCCTTGTTAGAGACTCTACACATACTCCATGTGTAGAGGAGTATGCAGGAGAATTGGAAAGGAATGCTGTATTTTAACATATACAGAATAATGTAATGCAGAGCTTTATTTTGCTGCATATACCCATGACAAGTGGTACATGAATACAGTTGTATTGCCATTAAAATAATTATGCTAATCAATGAGAGAAACACTTCGCCATGAGGATATGTGTCTGGCTTGCAGATGCAAACATCGGCAATGTGCTTCTCAAAATTATTTAACTAAAACGTGGAAACAGTTAACATCTAGGATTTTGCCTAAGCAGCTATTCTAGTATCAAGACAGACCTCCGGGGAGAATTAAATTTTTGTGCTCTCATTACTTATGACAAATATTTCCCACTAATTTCAGCAAGCAGTGTCGTCACCAGCTAATGTGTAATGTATCTTTCACTAAAGTAGCTGTTGGATGCTCCTTTGATTTCCTGTAAGTAATCACAGACCAAACCCAGACATGAGATTGCCGTTTCCTTCAGTTTACCTGCGGGGGCTGACACTACCACTGGACATTTTAGACTTACACAGCCTTTGTAATTCATACTCTTGCAATTAATTATGTGAAGTGGCAAAAACATTTATGATGTCTGTTAATTTTCTTAAAAATTTTGGAGGCCTTTATTTGTAACCTCAGGGTATGATGCGGATTATCACATCTGAGCTTCATACAATTTTCTATAAACAGCCTCTGCAAGGATTAGAGGTTTGCAAAACTTTCTTAATGAAACCCAAAACCTTCAAAACTCAAGTTGCAAAGACCAAACTTAGATCAGTTTTGCTCATGGCCATGAACTTTTAAGGGAATCTGGGATACATTTCAAGGAAGTTGCTGTCATGCTTCACTTGATGTGGGCTGGTATGTTATTGAAATTGGAGAACACTAGCTGGTTTTATCTGAACATTAGAATTTTCCATAGGGTTTTACATCAGGGTTTTGGGGCTGAAGTAATTTAAGGGTAAGAACCCAGCTACAACACACCAATAAATCTAGTTTACATGACCGCTAGGGAGTAGAAAAGCTATGTACGGTCACTAGTACAAAGATGGAGAAATTGAAAAAGGATATTTGACTAGGTGGCTCATCAAAGTCAACCAGTCATCAAAAGGAAGTAGATGTTTAGTCCTGCTGTGATTTCACTGTGTGATTGATCTGCGGCAAATCCAGATTAACTGGCTATTGATGATATGGTCCTGAGTAAGGGGTATCTTTTCTTGGCTTAAAGAGGGTGCTGTTGTGGTATGCCTTTGCTACTGCTTTCCATCACTGGTTAGCAGTGCTCCTAGTTAGTAGAGGTTTTGGTCCGTGTTTTCTTGTCCAAATGCTGGATTTGTCCCAAGGTTTGGGATTAGGTACGGTTTACTATAAGGGGAGTGCCAATTTACTAGAGCATCTCAGAGTCTGTTTATTAGGAAGGGAGGTTGGAAGGCATACTACAATGCTTCATAAAGCCACAATGTGGCTAATTCTAGACCAGTCTGAAATTTCTGAAACATCATTGGCCTTTCCAGTTCTTAGTGATGTTCTGTTTTATAGCACTGAAACCAAGGGGAAAGAAAAAAATAGATATATAAGTTCACTAATTTAAAAAACACTTAAGCAAGGTTTATTTTTCTGTCAAATTAGCCCTTTATAAAGGGAAATTCTCAGGGGGACACTTTGTCAAAAGAATTAAAAAGTGAAATAAAAAAAAAGCCTGGTAAAGGGCTTAAGTTATATTTCCTATAGACAGAGCCTCCACTCTAGTGGCCGTGTTTGAGGGTCAGTCTTCGTCCTGGCTTTGCAGAGGTTCTCTGTATTTTTTTTCTTTCACTGAAATTCCATAGACAGTAATTAAGGAACTGGAGGCCAGCAAGAGGTCAGCAAGCCTTCGTCAGTGAAAACAGGGATTGTTTGCCATGTACAACACTCCCTTTTTTCCTTGTGGTGAATAGAAGATTTGCTTAGAGCTGATGACTTATGCCTTTCTTGCAAGTTATGCAGCTAGCGAGTAACTGGGGGAATCAGTCAGTGAGCAGAAAACAGCTAATTGAGTCCAGCATCAAGCTTTTTTCTTCTTTACATATTCAGCGCTGGAATCGGAGCCAGTTTGGTGTCTGATAATGTAACTCCAGAGAAGAGGCATTTTGTGCACAGGATTCAGAGTGAATACAATACTTAAGAAGAAGGGTCTGCTCCTAAATTTTAGGGTTACGAAGCTGACAGCAGTTGAAAACTCAGGGGGAATTACTCGAAACAGAGCTTTAGGCCTATAAATGCCGAAGCTGGTAAGTCACTGAGCATGTAGTGTGATGTGGAGAGGATGTGCCTCCTGTTTCAGAGAGGGAGAAAGAGAAGAGGCTTTTGTGGTTATTCTTAGGCACAGCACAGCATGCATAGCTTTTCTCAGTTCTACTCTTCTTTTCCTTGGGCTTTTAAGTTCTTTTCTGTTCTATTTTCCTGTCTCTGACTTTATCCAGGCATCTTTAACAAAAAAATTCTAAAAGTTAGAATGGTTGTGGGTTTTGGTGGATGTAAATCCTGTTAGAGAGAAAGAAGAAAGGACACGTGTAGCCACGTCTCCTAAAGGGAACAGCAAAATCTCTTTGCATTTGCTATAGAGCTCATAGTTCTGAAGTGAGCTAGCCAGGGCTGGGGGATGTGATCTGATATGCCCATGAGTCTGAATGTGTATTTTTGCCCACTTTGCTGAACAAGAATTGTCTGATAGCCAAAAATAATTGCAGCTGGGACTTAATCAGATATTAAGAGATTTCCCTGTTTCTTAGATGGGAGATTTCCTAGAGATTTCGGTTTTGGGATGAACTATTAATGAGCATAAAGCAAATTGTAAAATTTTAACGTCTCTCTAAATGGCTTCACACAACTCATATAAAAGTCACGTATGTTTTTGTTTATGGAGCTGAAGCAGATTAATCAGTTATGATAGCTTTAGCTGGATATTGTCCTAGTGTTTCTTAAACGCTTTTATTAGGACCTGGCTAGCAGGCTTTGCCTATCTTGTGTTTTTTAAGGGCTGCTGCTATAACCCTGAAGTGTTTCCAAACATAGTGCTGCCAAAAGCTAGCTACTTAATTCGGGTTTACATTTTGCCAATTAATTCCAAGTACCCTAATAAATGTTAGTTTTCTCTGTGTGTGTGTGTGTGTGTGTGTGTGTGCATGTGTGAAGCACTAATTCAAGGGGGGAGGTTAGGATTGCTATTTCTATGGCGTGTGAAATGGGCTGGATGTTAGAGCGCGGCAGAGCAAGGCGTGTGCCTTGCCTCCAGAGCAGGCAGCAGCAAAGAGCCTGCGTGAGAAAAGTGGGAGAGAAAGCAAAGAGGGCGCTGGGAGCAGAACTACAGAGAGCACCCTGAATATCAAAGCACATGTGCTAATTTCCTATTTGTGCGTGAACGAAAGGCTTTTGACTTTGATCTTACGTACGAGATGATGCAAAGCGTGGCCTTTAGAGGTGCACAAAAAGCGTTCCAGGCAGGAGAGATGCTAGAGGTGGCAGAAGGGATTGGTCTCTCCTGGATGTGACAGCATCTTCATAGGTTTGTGGCCACGTTTGTTAGCAGTGAAGAGCTGGGTGGTGGGGGTGGGCCTTGGCCTCTCCGTAGCTTTCCAGCCATGTGGTACGTGGTGGCTGCAGTCCTCTGCATGCCGTCCCTGGTATTTCCAGATGCTGTTAATTTAGCCCCTGTTTCCCCTAGTCCTTCACGCGTTTGTGCGGCCGAGCTCTCCAAGCTGGCGGGTTTCCGCACCGTGAGAGCATTGCAGATGTCGGGGATGCACTTGCTCCAAGCGGCGTGGGGAGAG